>NC_079361.1:4146039-4243539 GCF_029582105.1 Oenanthe melanoleuca | reverse complement strand
CCTGAATTAAAGGTCTGTGCTGCTCCCTCTGGGATAACTGGAGGATCCCAAAATCCCCAAATCCTGCTGAGCACAAGGGAATTCTCCATTCCAGCCAGAGGAATTTCATTTTCTGTCAGCATTCAGGGATGCAGCAGCTCCAGTGAATTCTGCCTCACAATTTGGGGAGAATTTGGGGAGAATTTGGGCACAATTTGGGGAGAATCTGGGCACAATTTGGGGAGAATCTGGGGAGAAACTGGGCACAATTTGGGGAGAATTTGGGGAGAAACTGGGCACAATTTGGGGAGAATTTGGGGAGAAACTGGGCACAATTTGGGGAGAAACTGGGCACAATTTGGGGAGAATTTGGGGAGAAACTGGGCACAATTTGGGGAGAAACTGGGCACAATTTGGGGAGAATTTGGGGAGAATCTGGGCACAATTTGGGGAGAATCTGGGCACAATTTGGGGAGAATTTGGGGAGAATTTGGGGAGAAACTGGGCACAATTTGGGGAGAAACTGGGCACAATTTGGGGAGAATCTGGGGAGAAACTGGGCACAATTTGGGGAGAATCTGGGCACAATTTGGGGAGAATTTGGGGAGAAACTGGGCACAATTTGGGGAGAATTTGGGGAGAAACTGGGCACAATTTGGGGAGAATCTGGGCACAATTTGGGGAGAATTTGGGGAGAAACTGGGCACAATTTGGGGAGAATTTGGGGAGAAACTGGGCACAATTTGGGGAGAATTTGGGGAGAAACTGGGCACAATTTGGGGAGAATTTGGGCACAATTTGGGGAGAAACTGGGCACAATTTGGGGAGAATTTGGGGAGAATTTGGGGAGAAACTGGGCACAATTTGGGGAGAATTTGGGGAGAAACTGGGCACAATTTGGGGAAAATTTGGGGAGAATCTGGGCACTATTTGGGGAAAATTTGGGGAGAATCTGGGCACAATTTATGGAGAATCTGGCCACAATTTGGGGATAATCTGGGCACAATTTGGGGAGAATCTGGGCACAATTTGGGGAGAAACTGTGCACAAATTGGGCATCCAGCCCTCAGCAGGGAACTCCCACAGCCCAAATCTCTCCTCCCAGAGTCTCCACATCTCCTGGAAAAGGAGCTGGATGGGCTCAAAGGGCTCAAAATTAAAAACAGAATTTGGGAAAAGCCCACAGGACTCACCTTGGAACATGATTTTTGTCCTGTCCAGAGGAGCCACTGCAGTTTTAGCCACAGCCCCAGCCAGTGCCCCAGACATCAGGGAGTTCAGCACTTTCTTCTTCTCCTGGTTATCCTGAAAATAAAATAAAAATTGGATAGTAGGAAAAAAAAAAAAATCAATCCCACAAAGAATATTTCACCTTTTCTGCAGCATTCACCCCAGGGCCAGGATTTGGATCAAAATGTTTCACTGAATGTCCAGCACAGTGAATTCCTGCTTGGATCATGAGGCAAAATTCCAAGAATTCCTCTTGCATGTGCTGTTTTCTCCCTGTTTTATTCTCTTTTCTTCTCCCTCCCCATGATTCAGGCATGGACAGAAGGGAAGTTTCTGGAAGATCCCTATTCCCACATCATTCCAAGCCCCAGAGGATAATCCAGGCAGTTTTCCCCCCTCTGCTGGGTGGAATGAGAGGGATTTTGCTCTTGGCATTCCTGCCACAGCTCAGATTTATAAAATCAGCATTTTTCTCTCACAGAGAGAAAAAAAAAAAAAAAAAAAAAAAGCCACAAAATCCAGCCCTGTGGAGATTCTGGAGTGAGAACAAGCCCAGGCTTGGTGTGTGAACTTTTGACACTTTGTGCATGAGAGGAGTTCACATTTTCCTTGTTTCCAGCATGTTTCCCAACCCCCAAAGTTAATGTTTATGACCCAAAAGTCCTGGATCAGCTCAATCCCCCCTCCCAAGCCCTGCCTGGGTGTGAGGGCAGCTGAGCAAAGCTGAACTTCAGCCCCAGATTTGGGTTTAACCACAGCAAACGAGGCACCAGCTCCTTTTTCCAGGGATTTTACCCACCCAGGAGCAGGGAAATAAATCCTGGATTGGTGGCCCTGGGGTGGGAATTGCCCTGCCTGCCATTTGGGAATTCTGGATCCCCTCAGAGGGGCACATTCCATGGACTGAGCAAACCCTGAGGATTTTGGGGATCCCAGAGATCAAATCCCAGACTGGTTTGAGTTGGAAGGGGTTAAAATCCATCCCATCCCACGGGCAGGGACATCTTCCACCATCCCAGGCTGCTCCAGCCTGGCCCTGGACACTGCAGGGATCCAGGGGCAGCTACAGCTGCTCTGGGAATTCCAGCCCAAATTCCCCTTTCCCAGTTTGGAGCCATTCCCTGTGGACTGGAATTCCCATCCCAAATCCATTCCCTGTGTCCTGTTCCTCCATCCCTCACCCCAAATCCTCCCCAGCTCTCCTGGAGCCTGGAAACAGCTCCAAGGTTTCTCTGGAGCTTCTCTTCTCCATCCTTGGACATTCCAGGGATCCAGGGGCAGCCACAGCTGCTCTGGGAATTCCAGCCCAGCCAGGAATTCCTTCCCAATATCCCACTCAAATTCCTCTTTTCCAGTTCAAATCCATTCCCTGTGTCCTGTCCTTCCATCCCAAATCCCTTCCCAGCTCTCTTGGAGCCCTTTTAGGCTCTGGAAAGTCCTTTTAGCTTCACTTCCCCAACATCTGAACACTTCCAGGGATCCAGGAGCAGCTTCTCTGGGAATTCCTTCCCAATATCCCACCCAAATTCCCCTTTTTCCAGTTTAAATCCATTCCCTGAGTCCTGTCCCTCCATCCCTCATCCCAAATCCTCTCCACACTGGAGAGGTCACAATTAGGTGACCCTGGAGCTTTTCCAGGCTGGACAATCCCAATTTTCCCAGCTTTTCCCCACTGCTCCATCCCTCTGATCTCTCCCAAAGATCTCCACATCCTTCCAGGTGAATCCCAGGGCAGAATTCCCCCCCTGGGGTCCCAGCCCAGCTCCTGCTCTCACCTCTGCAGGAATTCTGGCTGTGATGGGCTCCACATCCCTCTGGAATTCCACTGGAGCTTCTCTCACACCATTACCCATACCAGTCACACTCCCACGGGGGCAGGAGAGCTCCAGCTCCTAAAAGGAACCCAAAAACCAAAAGGAAAAGTGTCAAAAGGGGGAAAAATCCTGGTGATAAAGCAGAGAGGGGGATAACCCACCCCCAGGACCATTATTAATAGAAATAGTTTGGGAAAACACACCTGGAGGTTTTTAATCATCCCAAATTAATGGGATGGGCTGGGAAGGATTTTTAGGATCATTCCCTCCATCCCACATTCCCAGAAAAAGGAATTTCCTGGTGCCATGCTCTTCCTTTTAGGTGTAAATTGATTTTTAGGGTGCTGCTTTGGTGCTGTTCACATTCACCTTTCTCACCCCACAAGCTGCAATAAAACTCCAAAATTTATAAAATATAATCCAGAATTTATAGAAAAAAGGAGCAGATCCTGCCCTCTCCCAGTGAGGATTTTGGTGGCTCTTTGGGACTGCTGAGGGAATTGGAGAAGGGAAGGTGGAAATTCAAAACCTTTTGGAAAAGAATGGAATAAATAGTGCCAGCCATGAGCAAAGGGAGGTTATTTTTGGGAATAGAGGGATCCAGTGGCTCACACGTGCCACAGAGGATATTCTGGGATCTCAGCTGGTGCCTTTCAGGATTCCCTTTTCACCCAGGAGGGATTGCAGAGGATTTTCCTGCTCTGAAATATCCCAAACCCACCCTCCAAGAGAGGAAAGGTCAGCCTGACCTTGGCTGAAGAAAAACAATTCTATTTAAATGGAATCATTTGCTATTTTTTAAAAGCTCTTTCTGATATTTCTGCCTTTTGTGCTGCAGCTTTTGGAATATTCAGGACTGGAATTGAAGCTGTGAGAACTCTGAGGTGGGCAAGGACAAAAAATCACTTTTCTATCACTTTTTCTATTAGGAAATGAGAATTCCTGAATCCAGGCACTTCTTGCCCTCAGCATTTCCTTTTGACACCTCAAGCACAACATTTTGCTTATGTAGGAAAAAAAAATTAACATTTCCAGCCATTTTTTTCCCTTTTTTGAGCCATCTCAGGTACTTTATGCTTGTCAGCACCTTGCAGACTCGCTGACCTGGTTTTTTTTTTCCCTCACAAATTAATGGCAGCTCTCATTTCCCAGGCAGGTTTTAAACACAAAGCTCAGCCTGGCTGAACTCAGGTGTGACCAATTTGGGATGAAGGAGCCTCAGCCTCGCTCCAAAACTTTGGGAAAACACACCTGGAGGTTTTTAATCATCCCAAATTAATGGGATGGGCTGGGAAGGATTTTTAGGATCATTTCCTCCATCCCACACCTTCCACCACCTTGGCCCTTGGGGATTCCAAAACCACCAAAATTCCTTCCCACATCCCAAAATTCCATCCCAAAATCCCATTATACCCACCCACATTCTCATTTTCCAGCATGAAGCTGTTCCTGGCACTCCAGACACTTGAAAATTTGGAAACTGCCTCCCTCCATCTATTTTTCTGCCCTCAGACCCTCAAGGCTGCAATTCCACCACCCCAAAGTCTCTCCTCATTCCCAAATTTTGGGAAAACACACCTGGAGGTTTTTAATCATCCCAAATTAATGGGATGGGCTGGGAAGGATTTTTAGGATCATTTCCTCCACCCCACACCTTCCACCACCTTGTCCCTTGGGGATTTCCAGGGATTGAGCTTCTCTGGGGATTCCAAAACCACCAAAATTCCTTCCCACAGCCCAAAATTCCATCCCAAAATCCCACCCATTTTTCCAGTGTGAAGCTGTTGCCTCTTTTTCTGCCACTCCAGACACTTGAAAATTTGGAAATTGCCTCCCTCCATCTTTTTTTGTCCTCAGGCCCTCAAGGCTGCAATTCCATCACCCCAAAGCTTCTCCTCATTCCCAAAACTTTGGGAAAACACCAATCCACAAATCCAAAACTCTGGGGAAAAAACCAATCCAGAACTTTGGGAAAAGACAAATCCAAAACTCTGGGGAAACTCAAATCCACAAATCCAAAACTTTGGGGAAAATCAAATAAAAAACTTTGGGGAAAGACAAATCCAAAACTGTGGGAAAAGACAAATCCACAAATCCAAAACTCTGGGAAAACACCAATCCACAAATCCAAACTTTGAGGAAAATCAAATCCAAAACTCTGGGGAAACTCAAATCCAAAACTGTGGGAAAAGACAAATCCAAAACTTTAGGAAAAGACAAGTCCAAAACTTTAGGAAAACACAAATCCAAAACTTTTAAGGAAAACACAAATCCAAAACTATTAAGGAAAACACAAATCCAAAACTATTAAGGAAAACACAAATCCAAAATTCTGGGGAAAGACAAATCCAAAACTTTGTGAAAACACAAATCCACAAATTCAAAACTTTGGAGAAACACAAATCCAAACCTTTGGGGAAAATCAAATCCAAAACTTTGGGGAAACACAAATCCACAAATCCAAATTTTTTGGGGAAACTCAGATCCAAAACTTTGGGAAAACACAAATCCAAAACTTTGGGAAAAGACAAATCCACAAATCCAAAACTTTGGGAAAACTCAAATCCAGAACTCTGGGGAAACTCAAATACACAAATCCAAAACTTTGGGGAAACACAAATCCAAAACTGTGGGAAAAGACAAATCCAAAACTTTGGGAAAACACAAATTCACAAATCCAAAACTCTGGGGAAAGACAAATCTACAAATTCAAAACTTTAGGAAAACACAAATTCAGTTCCTGAGTGGATTTTGGAAACTCAGGGAAGAAAAACTCCAGATTTTTTTGGGATATAAGACCTGACACAACCTGATAAAGTTCCCTCAAAGTTCCTTCCCAAAAGAACAAAAAAACTCCCACAAGCATCAGGAGCAGACCCAGAATTATTCTGCACTTGAAGAAAACAATTAATTAATATTTCTAATTATTTTTAATCATTTCCTTCCCTTCTCATCCCCCCCTGGAAAAACTGTTTTGTAAAATTCCAATTTTCCAGCCAAAGCCTGAAGGAAATCCCAGGTGGAGAAATAAAGGAATGTAGGTCACAATATCAGATTGATCACTGCCAAAAATAACCCCCCAGAAATAGAAATGCTGCTCAAGGGCTCTGGAATGCAAAATTTTATTTATATTTATTATATAATATATTATATATATTATAAATATATATTATATTTATTTTATTTTTATATAAAATGACTGAGGAAGAAAGGCCTGAAAGGAAATTTGCCAAATTAAATTTATTTTTTAAATTTTTTTAATTTTTTTTTTTTTTTTGCCTAAAGATGAAATCAATTTACTCCCTTTTATCCTGTTTAGATAAATTCCTTTTTTTTTTATTTTTTGAGCCTACAAACACCTGTTTATACATTTAATTTTACACATCAACACAGAGGCTCAAATGCAAAAATATTTATTTAATTTATTTTTTTATTATTATTTATTCTTTTTATTCCCTTTTGCTGGCCTCAAAGTTGGATTTTATTTTGAACTCGGGCTGGATTCTGATCTCAGGGAGTTATTTTGAGAAATAATTCACAGAAAACCAAAAATTATTTTAAAATTTAATCTGAATTTAAAGTTTTGCTTTGGATTTGCAGTGCCAGGCTATTAAAAACCAGATTATTTTGTAACTCACTTATTAAATAACCCAGTAAAAACCACAGGATATTTTTGTTAAATCCCTTTATTTTGGATCTCTCCCCACACAGCCAAAAGAAAAAAAAAAGAAAAAAAAAAAAAAAAACAACAACAAAACTGGGGATTAAATGTGTTTTTTTTTTTTTTTGTGGGTTATTTTTATAGGAGTTACACAAGTCCCTGTGACACATCTGGATCCTGCATTCCCTGGGGAATAAAGAGGAAAAAAAAATCACTAAAAAATGAGATTTTGGGAGTAAAAGTCTGATGAGCAACTCTGTGTTTTTATAGCAAAATTCAGAAGCATTTATTCAAAGTACAAAGTGTAAAACTAATTTTTTTGGAGTTAAAACCTATTTTTTTAGTTTAAATTTTTTTTTTTTTGGAGTTAAAAACCTTATTTTTGTGGAGTTAAAAACCTAATTTTTGTGGAGTTAAAAACCTAATTTTTGTGGAGTTTAAAATTTTTTTTTTGAGTTTAAAATTATTTCTTTGGAGTTTAAAATTATTTCTTTGGAGTTTAAAATTTTTTTTTTTGGGGTTTAAAATTATTTTTTTTGGGGTTTAAAATTTTTTTTTTTTGATCTTAAATTTTTTCAAACTGAGTTCAACTTTTCTAAACTTAGCTCAACTTTTTTTTTAAGTGCAATTTTTTAGGTGTGCTTTGCTCTGAAGCACAAATAAAAGCTGCTCCTGATTCCTTCCCCCCCCAAAAAAAACTGAATAAAAATCTCAATTTCTGGTCTAGTTTTAGAGGTTCTGCCCTAAACCAGGGTCACTGGGAAATGGGGCTGATTATTCTGATTATTTTCTTTATTCTGAATATTCCCAGGGAGGTGGGAAGGAGCAGAGGGAATTTTGGCAAAAGAAAATAAAGAGATTATTCAGATTATTCCAATTATTCAGATTATTCCAATTATTCCCATTATTCTGAGGGAACTGGGAGAAAAAAAGAGCAATTATTCCATTTATTGCCATTATTCAGATTATTCTGGCAAACAGAGAAAATATTCAGATTATTCAAATTATTCCAATTATCCTGAGGGAGCTGAGGGAATTTTAGTAAGGGAAAATAAAGAGATTATTCAGATTATTCCCATTATTCAGATTATTTCCATTATTCAGATTATTCCCATTATTCAGATTATTTCCATGAAGCTGGAAAGGAGCAAAGGGAATTTTGGCAAATAAATTGAATATTCCAATTATTCAGATTATTCCCATTATTCCCATGGAACTGGAAGGAGAAAAGGGAATTTTTTTTTTTTTTTTGCAAGGATCTCCAGGCACAAACTGCTCTTATCTGCCACCTGCTTTATCTCAGGGAGGGCACAAGAAAAAGTTTTTCTTTTTCCAAGAAAAAAAAATAAAAAATAAAATAAAAAAAAATCCATAATCCCTCCCTGAGCTCCAAAAAGTTGTTGTTTTTTTTTTTTCCTTGAGGAAATAGCAATGAAATATTATTAGATTTTCAAAAATATATTTATTAAATAAAAATATCTATTAAATAAAAATATATTATTAAATAAAAATATATTATTAGCTAAAATATATTATTAGCTAAAATATATTATTAAATAAAATATATTATTAAATAAAATATGTTACTAAATAAAATATGTTATTAAATAAAATATATTATTAAATAAAAATACATTATTGAATAAAAACATATTATTAAATAAAAATATTTTAAATAAAATATATTATTAGATAAAATACATTATTAAATAAAATATATTATTAAACAAAAATATATTAAATAAAAATATATTATTAAACAAAAATATATTAAATAAAAATATATTATTAAATAAATATCTATTATTAAATAAATATCTATTATTAAATAAATATCTATTATTAAATAAATATCTATTATTAAATAAAAATATTATTCTTTTTCCATCCATTCATTTTTCCATTGAGCTGGAGGCTCCCAAAGGGACAAATCCCAGCACAGGGGGGGTTTAAAAATGGGATTATTTGGAATTTCAGCAGCTCCCAGCTCATAGAACTTTGCCAGCAACTACTTCACAAAATGAGTGATTCCAGGAACAGCTCAGCAGTTTCAACCACCTCAAAAAACAAAAAAAACCCACAAAAAAACCACAAAATAAAACAAAAAAAAAAAAGATTCAAAGCTTCCATGGTGAAGCACAAGTGTGGAAATGGAATTTCCCCTTTCCCTCCCTGCCCCCCCTGCAGTAATTAATTCATTCTGGCAGGATTTAATGACCCAGCACACACACAGCAGCTTTGGGCTTAAACTGGGCTCTTTTCAAAGAAATAAAATTGATTTTTATAAAATTGATCCTTAAAAAATTCCTTTTTGCAAAATTAATTTTTTAATAAAATTCCAATTAATTTTTCCCTTTCTGGAAATTCAGGCTTCACAGAACAAACAGAGTTTCACCTCTGACCCTGCAGCAACAACAACAACCAAAAAAAAGTGGATTTAAAGATTTAAAGATTTAAAACTCAACTAAAGCAAAGAACTCCAAACCTCATTTATTTGGTGACCTTGAGGAGCTGTTTGCACTGAAATTCTTTCAAATCCTTTCCCAAAAATTCCCTTTACCAGGCAGCACCAGAAAGTGAAGAATTTTTATTTTACTATTATTATTATTATTAGTCTTAGTATATTATTATTATTATCATTACCATCATTATAATTATTATATTATCATTATATTATTATTTATATAATAATTATAATTATTTATATAATTATAATAATTATAATTATAATATCTAATTATCATTAACAAATAATAATTATTATAATATTATTATTTATATAATATTTATAATGTTATGATATTATTATATTATTAGTATTAGGTTATTATTATTATTACTATATTAGTATTATTATATTATTAGTAGTATTAGTTGTTTATTATTATTATTATCATCATTATCATTATTATATTAGTATATTATTAGTAGTATTAGTTGTTTATTATTATTATATTATCATTATAATTATCATCATTACCATTATTATATTAGTAGTATTATATTATTATTATTATCAGTTTATTTTTTATTTTTTATTTTTTTTTTCACACACCAAAAAAAAAAAAAAAAAAAAGATAAAACTTCCTCTAAGTAGCAGCAAAGTGACTCCAAAAGAAATATAAATTACTCCTGGTTCCTGAGTTTGTTATTTTTTGTCTGATCTGTACCAAGCCCATCACACATAAAAAAAGGAAAAATCTGAATAAATCTTCCTTTAAGTAGCAGCAAAGTGACTAAAAAAAATAAATTATTATTTAGAACCTCCTGGTTTCTGAGGGTTTTTATTGTTACACACACAAAAAATGGACAAATCTGAATAAATCTTCCTTTAAGTAACAGCAAAGTTTGTAAAAAAAAAAAAATTAAAAATTAAATTACTCCTGGTTCCTGAGGGTTTTTTTTTTTTTTTCTGACAGCAAACCTGTCTGACCTGTACCAAGCCCATCACATGCTGTGGTTTTGAATTTTATGCAACCTCCTAAAACCCAGTTTGACACATAAAAAAATAAAAAATAAATAAAATTCCTGCACTTCCTTGGGTTTGCCAAAAATAAAAAATAAATAAATAAAATTCCTGCACTTCCTTGGGTTTGCCAAAAATAAATTGAATATCCCCAGCTCTGGGTATTTTGAAATTCTTTCAGCCACAGGTTGTTGGTGGGATTAAATCAACTTTTGTTCCAAATTATCAGCAAGAAGGAAAAAAAATCCTCAATACAGATGAAAAAAGGGGGAAAATCCATTAATACACATAAAAAAGGGGGGAAAAAAATCCATTAATACACATAAAAAAGGGGGGAAAAAATCCATTAATACACATAAAAAAGGGGAAAAAATTCCTCAATATACATGAAAAAAGAAAAAAAAAAAGGACAAAAAAGGAAAAAAAAATCCATCAATACACATAAAAATGGGGGAAAAATACATTAATACACATAAAAAATTGGGGGAAAATCCAGTAATACACATAAAAAATGGGGGAAAATCCAGCAATACACACAAAAAAAGGGGGGGGGAAATCCATTAATATACACAAAAAAAGGGGAAAAATCCATTTATACACACCAAAAACTGGGGGAAAAAATACATCAATACACACAAAAAAATGGGGGAAAAATCCATTTATAGACATTAAAAAATGGGGGAAAAATCCATTTATACACATTAAAAAATGGGGAAAAAATCCATTAATACACATAAAAAATGGGGAAAAAATCCATTAATACACATTAAAAAATGGGGAAAAAACCCATTAATACACATTAAAAAAGGGGAAAAAATCCATTAATACACACAAAAAAATGGGGAAAAAATCCATTAATACACATAAAAAAATGGGAAATAATCCATCAACACACACAAAAATTCATCCCTGACACCTCCAGCCTGGGTTTAAAGCTGCAGCACCAAATTCCAGCCAAATTCCAGCCTGAGTGACCCTGCTGGGGCTTTTCCAGCATTTTCCACCTGTCTTGGGAGTTCCACCCTGGAAGTTTTTTTGGGTTTTTTTTGTGGGAAAAGCAGGAGTTGTGTTCAGCACCTCCTGTGTCTCCTGGATTTTCATCCCTCAGCACAGAAATGTCACTTTGCTTCATTTTCAGCTTTTCAGAGATTTAAATAAACGTGATAAAAATGGAATTTTGCATCTGGAAATGATGTTTGGGTGAGCCCAGCTTGGACTGGGGGAAGGAGCACAGGAAAAAAGGGACACTGGGACAGACTGGGAAGGTGGCAGGGCTGGAAAATGGACACTGGGACAGACTGGGAAGGTGGCAGGGCACATAAAGGGACACTGGGACAGACTGGGAAGGTGGCAGGGCACAAAAAGGGACACTGGGACAGACTGGGAAGGTGGCAGGGCACATAAAGGGACACTGGGACAGACTGGGAAGGTGGCAGGGCACATAAAGGGACACTGGGACAGACTGGGAAGGTGGCAGAGCAGGAAAATGGACACTGGGACAGACTGGGAAGGTGGCAGGACAGGAAAATGGACACTGGGACAGACTGGGAAGGTGGCAGGGCTGGGAAAGGGACACTGGGACAGACTGGGAAGGTGGCAGGGCTGGGAAAGGGACACTGGGACAGACTGGGAAGGTGGCAGGGCTGGGAAAGGGACACTGGGACAGACTGGGAAGGTGGCAGGGCACATAAAGGGACACTGGGACACGCTGTAAAGGTGTCAGGGCACGCAGAGGGCAGCAGGGCAGGGCAGAATTCCTGGAAAGTGTGGGAAACAGGGAGAGCAGGGGGCTGGAAAGGCAGGAGAACAGGCAGGGAAAAGGACGGGGAAACTGGGAGAACAGGCAGGTAAAGCAGGCAGGGAAAGGAGCAGGGGAAGAAGAAGCAGGAGGCAAAACGAAGGGGAGGAAAACACGGAGCAGCGAAGGCGGCGGCGCAGGAGGAGGCGCGGCCCGGGCGCTGCGGGCCGAACCGGGCCGGGCCTCCCGCCCCAACGCCGCCAAGGCCCCGATCCCGATCCCGCCGCTCCCCCGCATTCCCGAGGTGGGCCCGGCCGGCCCGGGGTGACCCCTCCGGAGGCCGCGGCAATGTCACCGCCGCCTGACGCCGCCGCAGCGCCCCGGGAGCCGCGTCCCGGCGCTGAGGGCGCAGCGCAGCCGCCCCGCGCCGCTCCCGCACTCACCGGCTCCGCTGCGCGTCCGCCCCGGCCGCGTCCGCCGCCGCCAGGCCGCCCCCGCTGCGCCGCGGGAGGCGGGGCGTGCCACGGCGAGCTGCCAATCAGCGAGGCGGGGGCAGAGCCGCGCATGCTGATTGGCTGAGATGAGATAATTGACAGGTAAGCCGGCCAATCGGGTGATGGAGAGGCGCGGCAAGAGGGGAGGGGCGGGGCGTCGGTAGCGGCGGGGAGCGTGAGGGACGGGGGCGGAGAGAGCGGGGAGAGCGGACAGCCCCAGCCGGGGAGACCGGAGAGACCCGAGACCCGGGCCGGGGAGACCGAACAGCCCACAGGGAGGCCAGACAGCCCCGTAGGGAGCCCAAAGAGCCCCAACCAAGAGCCGGACCGGGGAGACCGGAGAGCGCGCAAGGAGGCCAGACAGCCCCGTGGGGAGCCCAAAGAGCCCCAACCGGGGATCCCGAACAGCCCTGCTCCCGGCTCGAGGAGCGACAATCCCTCCCGGTTCCACCCTGCAGCTCCGGTACCGGCCCGGTCACACCGGGGATCCCGCCCGGCCCCGGCTCTGCCCGGTCCCCAGGGTTCAAACCCCAGGGACTGGAGGCGAGAGCTCAGCTCTTGGTTAAAGGGGATGGAAATCAAATCCCGTTTATTCTCCCCCATCCCAAACCCAGCAGAAAGGTAAAGCTTGGGAATACGCTGCCCTCAGCAATCCGCCTCTCCCCAAAATGTAATTCTGCATTTTCCACCAGCTCTTCTCCACTCTGTGAGGATCCTTTCAGCCCTCCAGCTCTTCCCCCAGCAGGCAGAGAGCAGCCAGGCAGCCTCTGCACAGAGCTTTGCAGAACACACTGACCTTTGCAATCTGCTGGCAGAGGGCTCAGGGAGGTTTTAACTCACTAACTCTGCATTTCCCACCTCCTTGCTTTTCCTGCCACAAAAAAAAAATAAATAAAAGGGCTCCACAAAGAGCCAAGCAGCCCTGGAAGGTTTGTATGTTTTTATAAGGTCACCATTTCTACAGAGAATATCACATTAAAAACATCCACTCACAAAAACAGCGGCGGCAGCGGCGCAGGAAGGCTCAGGCTGGCACAAAAGCCTTCAGAGAAACTTCAGAGCCTTTCAGAGCCCACAAATCCACAGTTTTGCCTCAGGTCCTCGAGGTTCTCGGCCATGAAATGATTCCTGGGTGCAGGGAGGTGCTGAGAGGTGGCAAAGGGATTCCCAGCGCTGCCTGCAGCCAGCTCAGCCCCACTTTGGGATTCCCACCACACTGCCAGTCCCTGCCCTGCTCCTCGTGAACTTTCCTCCTGGATGCCAACAGTTCCTTTGGATGTTATCCCAAATCCTCACTTTGCTGTTTTTTTTTTTGTTTAAAATGTTAGGCTGGCAGAAAAATCCCAAACAAAGCAGCGACACAAGAGTGGGGTCAGCAGTAAAAGAAGAGGGGAATGGGACAGGGAGAGCACATTCACAAATGCTGGGGGATTCCTCCTCATCCAGCCCCTGACCAGGGGGACAAATGGGAACCAGCAGCCAAACTCTGGCAGGAGAGAGCCACTCTCATGGGGACAACAGCCCCGTGCTGCACACAGGGGAGAGCAGATCACCTTCAGCCATGAGATGACCCAGGGAACGATCACTACACAGAGTTGATTTTGCAGCCCGTGAATGCAGAAAAGCCATTTCAGCTGTAGCTCCCGTGGGGGGGGATGGGATTAAAAAAAACAAAAACCCAAAAAGTTCCCTGCAGCCTGTCCCAAGCCGCGTTTGCTTCGGGGCAACAATCCAACAGCAGAACCTCCCACGAGATCGCAGAGGCGCCTCGGATCTCCCGTGCTCGGTGGAAAGAGGATTCACTGAGGCAGGATTCACTGAGCCAGGCTCCCCTTCTGGCCAGTCCAGAGCTCCCTGAGCTCCACCTTGCAGCCCAGGTCGCGGAGGGCGGCCCTGGCCACGTCGTCGCAGTCGCGGTGCGCGGCGCGCGCCTCGCTGATGAGCGGCTCGGCGCCCATGGCCAGGATGGGCTGCGACAGGTCCCGGCTGCGCGACACCAGGTTCCGGATCAGCATGCAGGCCTGCTTCTGGGAGGGACAGCAGGGTCAGGGGCACGGGGCAGGGGGGCTTGGAGGGGAGCACTGGGGTTTGGAGGGAAGCTCAGGGTCAGGGGGTTTGGAGGGGAGCACTGGGGTTTTTGTGGGGACTTCAGGGTCAGGGGTTTTGGGGTTTTTTGTAGAGGAGCACTGGGGTTTTGGTAGAGACTTCAGGGTCAGGGGTTTTGGGGTTTTTGTAGAGGAGCACTGGGGTTTTGCAGGGAAGCTCAGGGTCAGGGGGTTTGGAGGGAAGCACTGGGGTTTTGTAGTGGAGATGAGGGTCAAGGGGTTTGGAGGGGGCACAGGGGCAGGGGGTTTGTAGAGGAGCACTGGGGTTTTGCAGGGAAGCTCAGGGTCAGGGGGTTTGGAGGGGGCACAAGGGCAGGGGGTTTTTGTAGAGGAGCACTGGGGTTTTGCAGGGAAGCTCAGGGTCAGGGGGTTTGGGGTTTTTGTAGAGGAGCACTGGGGTTTTTGTAGGGACTTCAGGGTCAGGGGGTTTGGAGGGAAGCACTGGGGTTTTGTAGTGGAGATCAGGGTCAAGGATTTTGGGGTTTTTGTAGGGGAGCACTGGGGTTTTGCAGGGAAGCTCAGGGTCAGGGGGTTTGGAGGGGGCACAGGGGCAGGGGGTTTGGAGGGAAGCACTGGGGTTTTTGTAGAGACTTCAGGGTCAGGGGTTTTGGGGTTTTTGTAGAGGAGCACTGGGGTTTTTGTAGTGGAGATCAGGGTCAGGGGGTTTGGGGTTTTTGTAGAGGAGCACTGGGGTTTTGTAGGGACTTCAGGGTCAGGGGGTTTTTTATAGAGGAGCACTGGGGTTTTGCAGGGAAGCTCAGGGTCAGGGGTTTTGGAGAGGAGCACTGGGGTTTTTGTAGGGACTTCAGGGTCAGGGGGGTTTGGAGGGAAGCACTGGGGTTTTGTAGTGGAGATGAGGGGTTTTGGGGTTTTTTAGAGGAGCACTGGGGTTTTGCAGGGAAGCTCAGGGTCAGGGGGTTTGGAGGGAAGCACTGGGGTTTTGTAGTGGAGATCAGGGTCAGGGGTTTTGGGGTTTTTGTAGAGGAGCACTGGGGTTTTTGTAGGGAGTTCAGGGTCAAGGGTTTTTTTTATAGAGGAGCACTGGGGTTTTGCAGGGAAGCTCAGGGTCAGGGGGTTTGGGGTTTTTGTAGAGGAGCACTGGGGTTTTGCAGGAAAGCTCAGGGTCAGGGGGTTTGGAGAGGGCACAGGGGCAGGGGGTTTGGAGGGAAGCATTGGGGTTTTTGTAGGGACTTCAGGGTTAAGGGTTTTGGGGATTTTTGTAGAGGAGCACTTGGGTTTTTGTAGGGACTTCAGGGTCAGGGGGTTTGGAGGGAAGCACTGGGGTTTTTGTAGTGGAGTTCAGGGTCAAGGATTTTGGGGTTTTTGTAGGGGAGCACTGGGGTTTTGTAGTGAAGCTCAGGGTCAGGGGGTTTGGGGTTTTTTGTAGAGGAGCACTGGGGTTTTGTAGTGGAGTTCAGGGTCAGGGTTTTTTTTATAGAGGAGCACTGGGGTTTTGTAGTGAAGCTCAGGGTCAGGGTGTTTGGAGGGGGCACAGGGGCACGGGGTTTTTGTAGGGGAACACTGGGTCAGGGTGTTTGGAGGGGGTACAGGGGCAGGGGGTTTAGGTTTTTGTAGAGGAACACTGAGGTTCCTGTAGGGGAACACTGAGGTTTTCCTAGGGAAGCTCAGGGTCAGTGGTTTTGGAGGGAAGGACAGGGGTCAGGTGTTTTGTAGGAAACACTGGGGTTTTCCTAGGGAAGCTCAGGGGTTTTTGTGGGGAAGCTCAGGGCTTTTGTAGGGAAGCAGAGGGTCAGGGGTTTTTGGGTTTTGTAGAGGAGCACTGGGGTTTTCCTAGGGAAGCTCAGGGGTTTTGTAGGGAAGGACAGGGTTCAGGGGTTTTGTAGGGAAGGACAGGGTTCAGGGGTTTTGTAGGGAAGGACAGGGGTCAGGGGTTTTGTAGGGAAGGACAGGGTTCAGGGGTTTTGTAGGGAAGGACAGGGCTCAGGGGTTTTGTAGGGAAGCTCAGGAGTCAATGGTTTCCTAGAGAAGGACAAGGGTCAGTGGTTTTGTAGGGTAGCTCAGGGATCAGTGATTTTGGAGGGAAGCTCAGGGGTAGTGATTTTTGCAGACAAGCACAGAATTTGACAAGTAAAGTAAAAAAAAACCCCCAAAGAAATAGGAACAGAGCCCAAACCCAGCTGTGCCTGAGTGAGCAGAGCTGACATGGCCATAGATACCTGCACAGCCACCTCTGGGGGTGACAGGGACACAGATACCTGCACAGGTGTGACAGGGACATAGATACCTGCACAACCACCTCTCTGGGGTGTGACAGGGACATAGATACCTGCACAGGTGTGACAGGGCCATAGATACCTGCACAGGTGTGACAGGGCCATACCTGCACAGGTGTGACAGGGCCATAGATACCTGTACAGGTGTGACAGGGCCATACCTGCACAGGTGTGACAGGGCCATAGGTACCTGCACAGGTGTGACAGGGCCATAGGTACCTGTACAGGTGTGACAGGGCCATACCTGCACAGGTGTTACAGGGCTATAGATACCTGCACAGGTGTGACAGGACATACCTGCACAGCCACCTCTGGGGGTGACAGGGACATAGATATCTGCACAGGTGTGACAGGGCCATAGATACCTGCACAGGTGTGACAGGGACATAGATACCTGCACAGGTGAGACAGGGACAGGTGTGACAGGACATACCTGCACAGGTGTGACAGGACCATACCTGCACAGGTGTGACAGGGCCATACCTGCACAGCCACCTCTCTGGGATGTGACAGGGCCATAGATACCTGCACAGGTGTGACAGGACATACCTGCACAGGTGTGACAGGGCCATAGATACCTGCACAGGTGTGACAGGGCCATACCTGCACAGGTGTGACAGGGCCATAGATACCTGTACAGGTGTGACAGGGCCATACCTGCACAGGTGTGACAGGGACATACCTGCACAGGTGTGACAGGGCCATAGGTACCTGCACAGGTGTGACAGGGCCATACCTGCACAGGTGTGACAGGGACATACCTGCACAGGTGTGACAGGGCCATAGGTACCTGCACAGGTGTGACAGGGCCATAGGTACCTGCACAGCCACCTCTCTGGGGTGTGACAGGGACATAGATACCTGCACAGGTGTGACAGGGCCATACCTGCAGAGGTGTGACAGGGCCATACCTGCAGAGGTGTGACAGGGACATAGATATCTGCACAGGTGTTACAGGGCCATACCTGCACAGGTGTTACAGGGCCATAGATACCTGCACAGGTGTGACAGGACATACCTGCACAGCCACCTCTGGGGGTGACAGGGACATAGATATCTGCACAGGTGTGACAGGGCCATAGATACCTGCACAGGTGTGACAGGGACATAGATACCTGCACAGGTGAGACAGGGACAGGTGTGACAGGACATACCTGCACAGGTGTGACAGGGCCATACCTGCACAGCTTCCTCTCTGGGATGTGACAGGGACATAGATACCTGCACAGCTGTGACAGGACCATAGATACCTGCACAGGTGTGACAGGGACATAGATACCTGCACAGCTGTGACAGGGACATAGATACCTGCACAGCTGTGACAGGGACATAGATACCTGCACAGCTGTGACAGGGACATACCTGCACAGGTGTGACAGGACATACCTGCACAGCCACCTCTCTGGGATGGGCCTTCATGGCCTGCAGAGCTGCCAGGGCCCCGCCGCCCTCCATGATGACGCTGCAGTTCTCGGGTTTGCGCAGGGCCAGCACGCACAGGGCAGCACAGCCCTGCTCACAGATCTGCAACACACAGGGCAGAGCTCAGCACGGCCCCTGCACCTCCCAGCCTCACAAAACTGACACTTCTCTGCTCTTAGGGCAGCTTTGGAGCTGGTTTTATATTGTTTTAAATTTTTCCCGCTGTGACATCTGGCACATAAAGCAAAGGGAGGGTTGGAATAATGATCTTAGAGGTGTTTCCAACCTTCACAATTTCCAGAGGTGTCAAACACCATCCCCACTACCCATCTGATTCAGGAATAAGAAAAATCAAACAATTTTTAAGCTGGAAAAAATCCCTAAATTCACACCGATTTTTACTCTGCATCCAAGGTTTATCAAACAAGCACCTATCCTGCAGCTGGATCTGAGCTCCAGCCCCATCCCAGAGGGGATTCTCACTGCCCTGGAGGTTACCTGAGGGTTGCCCAGGTGGTGGCTGATGGCCAGCACGATCAGCTCGGTGGCCCCCGCGCCCACGATGGCGTCCTTGACGTCGTCATTGCCGGCCACGGCGCGGATGGCGCTGAGCACCTGCTTCACCACGTCCTGCCCGGGAGAAACACAGCTCAGAGAGCAGCAGGGAGAGCCTGAGGGACTGCAAAGCAAAGCACAACATCCCCCACACGGGTGCTGTGGCCAGAAATGTGGATTCTGTCCCCAGCTGTTGGACCCTGATCTCCTGGCACACATTATCTGCTCATGGGCCATCTTTAAACCAGCTGGGCAATCATCTTTATCTTCCCACAGCCCATCCTCCCTCCAGGAGATATCTCCTGTTCATGGCCAGTGAGTCCCAGGGCATGGCTGATAAAATTCCATCATCCCATGGGAGATGCTCCAGCCAGGGGAGCAGCCAAGCCTTTCCTACCCACATAAAAACTGAGATTTGGGACACCAAGTTTCCACCTTTCCACTGGATTCCAGAGGAAAACCAGACCTTTCCACATCATCCCTGGAGCTTCAGAGGAAACTGCACCTTCTCCAGGAGCACTGCTCCAGCTGAACCACATCTGCCCCTGCAGGAGGATGCAGCCACCATTGAATGGGACTGTGCCAACACCCTGACTGACTGACGGGTGTCAGCTTGGATTCTGACTCTGGCAGGGTTGGGATTGTTCTGTGTAATACTGCATTGCTATTTTAATTTTCCCAGTAAAGAACTGTTATTCCTAATTCCTCTATCTTTGCCTGAAAGCCCCTTAATTTCAAAATTATAATAATTTGGAGGGAGGGGGTTTACATTGTCCATTACAAAGAGAAGGTTCTGCCTTTTTTGGCAGCCACCAGTCCTTCAAACCAGGACACCCACCATTGTGGGAGAATGGGTGTCCCCCACATTGTTGGGTGACCAGAACCATGGCAGTGGTTGTGGCAATTATCAGCTACAAAAACTTTGCCCTCAGTCACTTCCTTGCCACATAACAGATCTTGAAAATCTCTGCCACACCATCAGTGAAGCTTAAAAAAATGAGATATTTGAGCATTTAAATCCTCATGAATCTCTTCTAGCTGGAATGGTGGAAAAACAAACATTCAGTTTTTCTGGGAGCAAGCAGAGCTCTGCTGGTAGAACTGGAGGATAAAGAATCTCACAAATTTTACCTGCAGAGTATTTAATTCTGTAAATGAGGATCAGAGGGGTTTCAACTCTAACTGCACCTAAAATGCTGCACATTCATTAAAATTAACTTCATTCCTGAGAGGAATGATGGGTTTGTCTTTACAAACAAGCTGTGGGTCTGCTGGTGGATCAAAGCAGCACTGAGAGATAAAAGAAAATATGGGATGGATTCCACTGATTGATGAATGAAAAAAAAATTATATTTATTTGTATTTATAAACAAACTGTAGGTTTGCTGATGAATGAAATTGGATATTGGAAGATGAAAGAAGCAATGGGGAAAAACCATGAATTCCATAAGAATTAAAAATTAAAAGGGAGGGTTGTACATTAGAGGGGAATCTCAGCTATCAGGTGTTTGGGGAGTCTGGACCTCTCAGGTACCTCAGCCAATGGGGAAAGAGAGAGGGAAATTGGGATAAAAAGGAGGCTGCATCCTCCAAAAACTGGAGAGACCTCAGGAGAATGCTTGTCCCTTTATTCTAAGGGAGATTCAAAGGAATCAAAGGGAGATTCAATCCAAAGCATTGCCCCTGGCCTCTCCCTTTATTCAAACAAAATTCCAGTACTCCTGTCTCCCTTCTGCACACAAACCTCTGCTGCTTGTGGCTTAACTCTCCTGCCCTTCCTTCCAGCTGCTGCCAGGAGCCCTCCCCAGTGCTCACCGGGTGCTCCATGCAGTCAGCCAGCAGGGTCACCATGAAATCCAACCCCCCCAGGTCCACGATCTCCTGGCAGAACTCGTTCCTGACAGAGAGGCGGGACAGGGTGGCACAGAGCTCGCTGAGAACCCCCGAGTTATCCCTGAAGGCTGGAGCAGACAGGAGACAGGAATTAGTGCAGAATTAAGCTGTGATTAATTAAATAGGAAACAGCACATTTTGTTTTGTGTATTAAAAGAGATGACACCTGCTCATTCTGTTCCTAGACAGTCACAGTGTGTTGTCTGGGCAAGAAGCACCTCAGCAGAGACAACCTGAAGGTGTTAAACAGTTCCTAAACTCAGTGAAAAACTGCTCTGACAGTCCCACTGCTCCACGGTTATCAGCAGCACCACAGGGCACTTTTTGGATCTCTCAGGGCACTTTTTGGATCTCTCAGGGCACATTTAGTTATAGAATTAGACTCCATTTGAGTGAAAAACTCCTGAATCACCTCTGAGGTGCTTCAAGTTATGACAATGAGAAGGAATCAGACAATGAGAGAAGGAATCAGACAATGAGAGAAGGAATCCACAAGTGATTCCGAGACAGTGAGAGAAGAAATCCTGGGTGATTCTTGTGACAATGAGAGAAGAAATCAAAAGTGACTTCTGAGACAATGAGAGAAGAAATCAGGCAATGAGAGAAGAAATCACAAGTGATTCCCAAAACAATGAGATAAAAAAATCATAAGTGACTCCTGAGACAGTGAGAGAAGAAATCCTGGGTGATTTTTGTAATAATGAGAGAAGAAATCACACGTGACTCCTGAGACAGTGAGAGAAGAAATCAGAAAATGAGATTAGAAATCCTGGGTGATTCTTGTAATAGTGAGAGAAGAAATCACAAGTGACTCCTGAGACAGTAAGAGAAGAAATCCCGGGTGATTCCCACGACAATGAGAGAAGAAACCCCAGGTGATTCCCCATTAGGATCAACACCCCCAGGGTGACTTTTACCTTTTGCAGCTTCAATGAGAACTCTCAACCCATCGTTCTCCAGGACAATCATCTTGGCGTGGTCGTGGGCGTGCCCGAAGGGCACACGGATGTCATCGTCGAACGTCATGATCCTGAGGGCTGAGGCCGCCGCCCTGACCACCTCAGCGCTGTGCCCGTGCTGGGTGATGGCCCCGGTGAGCAGAGGGAGGATCCCACCCTTGACAAAGTCCTGCCTGTTCTGCTCGTGCTTGAGGCAGGCGTGCCTGACGCAGCGGATCCCGGCCAGCGTCATCTCCGCGTCCTCGCGCCGCTCCCGCAGCTCCCGCAGCAGCAGCTGCTGCCCAGCGGCGTCCAGCAGGTCGGGCTGCCCATCCAGCAGGGCAGCCAGCGTGGACAAGGCCTGCAGCAGCAAATCCCTGTCCCCTGCAGCCAGCTGGCAGGCGGACAGCAGCACGGGGTAGGCGCCGTTGCGGCCGGCCAGGTAGCGGAAGGCGAGCTGCTCCCTGCACTGCGCCGCCAGCGCCGACAGCTGCCGCGGCACCTCGGCCTCGTCCGGCCCCGCCACGGCTCTGCTCAGCGACTCCAGGGTCTGGGGGCACAGCGGGGTTAGTGCTGCACCCGCCTGACAGGCACGGCTGCACCTGACAGCCACTGCTGCACCTGACAGGCACGGCTGCACCTGACAGCCACTGCTGCACCTGACAGGCACGGCTGCACCTGCCTGACAGCCACGGCTATACCTGACAGCCACTGCTGCACCTGACAGCCACTGCTGCACCTGACAGCCACTGCTGCACCTGACAGGCACTGCTATACCTGACAGGCATGGCTGCAACTGACAGGCACGGCTGCACCTGACAGCCACTGCTATACCTGACAGGCATGGCTGCACCTGCCTGACAGCCACTGCTATACCTGACAGCCACTGCTATACCTGACAGGCACGGCTGCACCTGACAGCCACTGCTATACCTGACAGCCACTGCTGCACCTGCCTGACAGCCACTGCTGCACCTGCCTGACAGCCACTGCTGCACCTCCCTGACAGCCACTGCTGCACCTCCCTGACAGCCACTGCTGCACCTGACAGTCAGTGCTGCACCTGCCTGACAGCCACTGCTGCACCCGCCTGACAGCCACGGCTGCACCCGCCTGACAGCCACTGCTGCACCCGCCTGACAGCCACTGCTATACCTGACAGGCACGGCTGCGCCTGACAGCAACTGCTGCACCTGCCTGACAGCCACGGCTGCACCCGCCTGACAGCCACTGCTGCACCTGACAGTCAGTGCTGCACCTGCCTGACAGCCACTGCTGCACCTGACACTGCTGCACCTGCCTGACAGCCACTGCTGCACCTCCCTGACAGCCACTGCTGCACCTGACACTGCTGCACCTGCCTGACAGCCACTGCTGCACCCGCCCGACAGCCACACCTGCACCCGCCCGACAGCCACTGCTGCACCCGCCCGACAGCCACTGCTGCACCCGCCCGACAGCCACTGCTGCACCTCCCTGACAGCCACTGCTGCACCTCCCTGACAGCCACGGCTGCACCTCCCTGACAGCCACGGCTGCACCTCCCTGACAGCCACTGCTGCACCCGCCTGACAGCCACTGCTGCACCTCCCTGACAGCCACGGCTGCACCTGCCTGACAGCCACTGCTGCACCTGACAGCCACTGCTGCACCTCCCTGACAGCCACTGCTGCACCTGACAGCCACGGCTGCACCTCCCTGACAGCCACTGCTGCACCTGACAGCCACAGCTGCACCCGCCTGACAGCCACGGCTGCACCCGCCTGACAGCCACGGCTGCACCTCCCTGACAGCCACTGCTGCACCCGCCTGACAGCCACTGCTGCACCTGCCTGACAGCCACTGCTGCACCTGACAGCCACAGCTGCACCCGCCTGACAGCCACGGCTGCACCTGCCTGACAGCCACGGCTGCACCCGCCTGACAGCCACGGCTGCACCTCCCTGACAGCCACGGCTGCACCCGCCTGACAGCCACGGCTGCACCCGCCTGACAGCCACGGCTGCACCTGCCTGACGGCCACACCTGCACCTCCCTGACAGCCACGGCTGCACCTCCCTGACAGCCACTGCTGCACCCGCCTGACAGCCACTGCTGCACCTGCCTGACAGCCACTGCTGCACCTGCCTGACAGCCACTGCTGCACCCGCCTGACAGCCACTGCTGCACCCGCCTGACAGCCACTGCTATACCTGACAGGCACGGCTGCACCTGACAGGCATGGCTGCACCTGCCTGACAGCCACTGCTGCACCTGACAGCCACGGCTGCACCTGACAGCCACGGCTGCACCTGCCTGACAGCCACTGCTATACCTGACAGGCACGGCTGCGCCTGACAGCAACTGCTGCACCTGCCTGACAGCCACTGCTGCACCCGCCTGACAGCCACTGCTGCACCTGCCTGACAGCCACGGCTGCACCTCCCTGACAGCCACTGCTGCACCTGCCTGACAGCCACTGCTATACCTGACAGGCACGGCTGCACCTGACAGGCATGGCTGCACCTGCCTGACAGCCACTGCTGCACCTGACAGCCACGGCTGCACCTGACAGCCACGGCTGCACCTGCCTGACAGCCACTGCTATACCTGACAGGCACGGCTGCACCTGACAGGCACGGCTGCACCTGACAGCCACTGCTGCACCTGACAGCCACGGCTGCACCTGACAGCCACGGCTGCACCTGCCTGACAGCCACTGCTATACCTGACAGGCACGGCTGCACCTGACAGGCACTGCTGCACCTGACAGCCACTGCTGCACCTGACAGGCACGGCTGCACCTGACAGGCACGGCTGCACCTGCCTGACAGCCACTGCTATACCTGACAGCCACGGCTATACCTGACAGCCACGGCTATACCTGACAGCCACTGCTATACCTGACAGCCACTGCTGCACCTGCCTGACAGCCACGGCTGCACCTCCCTGACAGCCACGGCTGCACCCGCCTGACAGCCACACCTGCACCTGCCTGACAGCCACTGCTGCACCTGCTTGTTTTCTAGTCTGAAATCAGTTTGGTGTTATGGGGGTAATGGTTGTGCCCAAGGGTAGCTCTGTGCACAGAAGCCTTGGAGGGGCAGGAGTTTCTGTCACCACTGTCACAGAATTCACAGAGTTTACAGAATTCACAGAATCACTGTGTTGGAAGAGACCTTCAAGATCATTGAGTCCAACCCAGCCTAACACCTCAACTAGACCCCTCATGGCACTTAGTGCCACATCCAGTTTTTTTTTTAAATACATCCAGGGATGGTGACTCCACCACCTCCCTGGGCAGACTTTATCACTCTTTCTCTGAAAAACTTCTTACTAATATCCAGCCTAAATTTCCCCTGGCACAGCTTAAGGCTCTTATTCTGTCAGTGCTGCCTGGTGAAAGACCAACCCCACCTGAGAACAAACACCTTTCTGGGAGTTGTACAGAGTGATAAGGCCACCCCTGAGCCTCCTTTTCTCCAGGCTGAACAACCTCAGCCCCCTCAGCTGCTCCTCACAGGGTTTGTGTTCCAAGCCCCTCACCAGCCTGGGTGCCTCAACGTCCTCCCTAAACTGAGGGGCCAGAACTGGACACAGCACTCGAGGTGTGGCCTCACCAGTGCTGAGTCCAGGGGAAGAATGAGCTCCCTGCTCCTGCTGGCCACACCACTCCTGATCCAGGCCAGGGGCCATTGGCTTTCTTAGCCTTGGGGGTTATTGTAGCCAACCTCCACTGGACACCAGACTAACCAGTACCAGCTGAACTGGGTCCAACCAGCTCATTCCAGCTCTGGGAGCATCCACAGCCAGGCTGGACAGGGCTTGGAGCAGCTGGGATAAGTGGAACCCCCCTGGGCAGCCCCTGCCCCACCCTTCCCATGAGGAAATCCCTCCTGAGCCCCACCTGAGCACACTTTGAGGCTGTTCCCTCCTGTCCTGCCCTGGGAGCAGAACCCGACCCCACCCTCCCACAGACCCTCCCCTGAAAAGTGCAAGGAGCTCCTGGAGTTTTTATATTTGCACAAGAAATGGGATTAACTGCATGAAGAGCTCCCAGAGAAATGGGGCAGAGGCACAAGTTGGCCTAGAACTGATAATATTATTCTTATATAACCCTGGTCCTTAGGAGAAAGCAGCAATTTGTGCTCCTACCAGCAGGATTTGATGCTTTTGCCTCTGCCCGTTCTCAGAGGCAGGAGGTCGCACAGCTTTCACAATATTGCTCAGGTCCACACCTAAAATGGGACAAAAACCAACTTTAATATCAGTCCCAGGATAATGAGAGTCAAATAAACAGTATTAGTTGCAGTTCTAGGGAAAAGCTGCCAAGTTAACCACAGGGAAGAAAGATGAACTTGCTGTAAAGATGGTGAAATGTTCAATTCTGACTGGAAGGTCTGGAACAAAGCTAGACGTCAGTTAAGGGGGGAAAAAAGAAGGAATTTAATTTCACTGACCAAATTTTCCCCTCCAGCTTCCCTCTAAGCAGTTTTGCAGTCATAATTAATCCACAAAACCAGGTCAGCATTAATGGTGTCTCTGTTCCACTTCACAAAGGCTCCTTTCCAATGCACTCGATCCAGGATTCTTTTAAACCTTTGGATTTGCAAAAACCCCAGCCTGTAACAACCCCTGCAGTACCTTGGGACTCGAACTGCTGCACAGCTTCTCTCACAGCCTCCTCGGGATCCATCTCGAACTCGGTGATGTTCTCCTGCACTGCATCATCAAACGTCTCCTGGGCGATCTGCTTGGACCCCATTTTCCTGGGATGGGACGGATCCCCCGCCGTGTCCTGCTGTTGAGAGGCCACAGCTAATTTTAAACCTAATGCCAGCAGGAAATAAAGCAAGGGGTTTGTTCCTCCTCCAGACAAAAGCTCAGAACTCTGGACCAAAAATATACAAAGGCCGGGTTTTTATTTTAAGGGGAAAATACGGCAGTTAAGAGGGATAAGGAGACATTTAGATGGGGATTCAGTATTTATCACACGCTGCACGGAGGGCACCGTGCCCGTCACAGTCCCGGGCCCCGGCGCATCCCACACCCTCAGCAGGCCCCGCCAGCCTGCGGGACCCCACCCCGCAGCTCCCAGCGGAGCAGAGAGCCCCGAATGAAGGCGGCGATGCTGCAGCAGCTCCGGGCCGCACCCACGGCCCCGCTCCCCCTCACAACCCACCTGCGCTCCCGCCGGCCGCCGCCGCCGCCGGACAAAAGGCGAGCGCGGCACGGCCCCGCTCGGCCACCGTACGCGGGTCCCGCGCCCTCTGCGCATGCGCCGATTCCCGAATTCGCGCCGCTCGCCCTCACCGCGAACGAAACAGAGCGCGGGGCGGCACAGCGCGCATGCGCAGCTCTCCCACGCACGCGCCCCGCGCCCGGGCGCGCCCTCAGCTCCGTTGGTTCCCTCGCTCCCGTCCCGCTTACCGGCAGCGCGCCCGCCGGGGATGAGGCGGCTCCGGGGGCGTGGCCGGCGTGAGGGAGAGGGCGCGGTTTTACCGTTTTAGGGGCGTGGCTTATTATAGGGCGTGGCCAACCGCGGACTCCGTGAGGCGCGGGAGCAACGGGAGGGGCGGGCCAGACACCGAGAGGGGTGTGGCCAGCGGAGAAAAGGGGCGTGGCCAGCGGAGCCGCGGTGTGGCGGGAGGAGGCGGCGGGGCCGCGGTGAGGGCGGGCCGGGCTCGGGCTCCGCTCCCGCTCCGGTTCCTCCTCCCGGCGCTGCTCGGGGGGGCGGCGGGGCCGCGGTGAGGGCGGGCCGGGCTCGGGCTCCGCTCCCGCTCCGGTTCCTCCTCCCGGCGCTGCTCGGGGGGCGGCGGGGAAGCGTGAGGGGAGCGCCTCCCCTCAGGCCGAGCCGTGCGGAGCCGAGCCGTGGCAGCGCCGTGCCGTGAGGGGAAAATGGCCTCTCGCAGAATCACCCGTGAGACATTCGAGGCCGTGGTGCAGGATAAAGTTAAACGGTACCGCGATGCCGCGGGGGATTCCTCCATGCATCGTTTCAAAGGTAAAGGAAAATGATAAAAAAAAAAAAAAAAAAAAAAAAAAAAAAAAAAACGGGATGATGGGAGCAGCCTGGCGTCGCCTGCCATTTATTTGCCTGGTGCTGGTGTTTTTCCACATCCGTTTTTATGGATGTGGAACAGCTGGGTGAGGACTGACAGCGTAAAAGGGGGGGAAAAAATGGGAATTCAGACAAAGGAATTCTCTTCAGCATCACAGAGTGGGTCCGATTTCAGCCAGGTCTCCAGGGACGCTGCTGCAGGATGGAATTCTGGTGATGGCTGATAAGTTAAATAAATGTAGGAGTGCTCTGCAAGCCTGTGGGGTTTTGTGTTTGGTGTTAATTTTGGGAAAAAAAAGCTCAAAGCAGGGCATTGACCTCATGAACATAACCCAAAATGTAGTCCCCGAATTATTTTACCACCTAAATTTGAGATATAAAATATCCAGCAAGATATTTGGATTACATTCATAGGGATGGAAATAGGAGAGCTTTAAAAGGAAATGTTATTTTTAGAGTTGTATGAGCCCTGAAGAAATAATTATATTAAACACTTCCATTTTTTCCAAGTATTCTTTACTTTCTGAATGAGACTTCTGGGACTGGGGAACAAGGATCTTGGATAATGAGAAATACCAGAAATTCCTGCAAGAATGAGATAGTTGTGGTTGAGTTTGTGGAAGATCCGAGTTTCTGTCCAGCTGTGGAATTCCTGCTGGGAATTTTGCTCTGGGTGACAAGGGGGGATTGGCCAAAGCTTGGAGTTGATGGTTTTGGAGATCTTTGACAATTTGAGTTCTGGGAGAGCTGAAAGTTCTGAGTTTTGATGGTTTTTATGCCTCAGGAGCACCAGTAGAAGATCAAGACTTGAGAATGTGATGAGCAAATAAAAATTGGGTTTGGAGGAGAACTTGAGCTCCTGTAGAAAATCAACACTTGAGAAAGTGAGGAGCAAAGAAAAATTTGGTTTAGAGAAGTTGAGTTTCTATAGAAAATCAAGATTTGAGAAAGTGATGAGGAAATAAAAATTTGAATTAGAGGAGAACTTGAGCTCTTGTAAGAAATGAAGACTTGAGAAAGAGATGGGCAAAGAAAAATTTGGTTTAGAGGAGAACTTGAGCTCCTATAGAAAATCAAGATTTGAGAAAGTGAGGAGCAACAATAAATTTGAATTACAGTAGAAGTTGAGCTCCTGTAGAAAATAAAGACTTGACAAAGTGATGAGCAAAGAAAAAATTGAATTAGAGGAGAACTTGAGCTCCTATAGAAAATCAAGACTTGAGAAAGCAATGGGCAACACAAAATTTGGTTTAGAGGAGAAGTTGAGCTCCTATAGAAGATCAAGACTTGATAAAGTGATAAGCAAAGAAAAATTTGGTTTAGAGAATTTGAGCTTCTGTAGAAAATCAAGACTTGAGAAAGTGATGGGCAAAGAAAAATTTGATTTAGAGGAGAACTTGAGCTCCTGTAGAAGATCAACACTTGAGAAAGTGATGAGCAAATAAAAATTTGGTTTAGAGAAGTTGAGTTTCTATAGAAAATCAAGGTTTGAGAAAGTGATGAGGAAATAAAAATTTGAATTAGAGGAGAACTTGAGCTCTTGTAAGGAATCAAGACTTGAGAAAGGGATGGGCAAAGAAAAATTTGGTTTAGAGGAGAACTTGAGCTCCTATAGAAAAGACTTGAGAAAGCAATGTACAAAAAATTTGAATTAGAGGAGAATTTGACCTGTAAAAATCAAGACTTGAGAAAGCAATGAGCAACACAAAATTTGGTTTAGAGGAGAAGTTGAGCTCCTATAGAAGATCAAGACTTGATAAAGTGATGAGCAAAGAAAAATTTGGTTTAGAGGAGAACTTGAGCTCCTATAGAAAATCAAGACTTGAGAAAGTGATGAAAAATTTGAATTAGAGGAGAACTTGAACTCCTGTAGAAGATCAAGGTTGGACAAAATGATGAGCAACAAAAAATTTGGTTTAGAGAAGTTGAGCTCCTGTAGAAAATCAAGGCTTGAGAAAGCAATGTACAAAAAAATTGAATTGGAGGAGAACTTGAGCTCCTATAGAAAATCAAGACTTGAGAAAGTGATGGGCAAATGAAAATTTGGTTTAGAGGAGAACTTGAACTCCTGTAGAAAATCAATACTTGAGAAAGAGATGGGCAAAGAAAAATGTGATTTAGGGGAGAAGTTGAGCTCCTGTAAGAAGTCAAGACTTGAGAAAGTGATGGGCAAATGAAAATTTGGTTTAGAGGAGAAGTTGAGCTCCTGTAAGAAGTCAGGACTGTAGAAAGGGATGAGCAACAATAAATTTGAATTAGAGGAGGATTTGAGCTCCTGTAGAAAATCAAGACTTGAGAAAGATCAAGACTTGACAAAGTGATGAGCAACAAAAAATTTGGTTTAGACAAGTTGAGCTCCTGTAGAAAATCAACACTTGAGAAAGAGATGGGCAAAGAAAAATTTGGTTTAGAAGATTCAAATTCAAATTAAATTGAACTCCTCAGTGCATGTAGGGATTGGAATATTGGAATGGGAGTATCCTGAAGTCAGATTTCCTTCAGAAATTTGGACATTTTGACTGTTTTAAACCTCTTTTGACTGTTTTAACCCCTGGCTGTTCTCTTTGCCCAGCTCCCCCCAGGCCGCTGCCCCGGCCCCGCTACGACGCCGACGGGAGGTTCAACTGCCAGCAGGAGGAGTGGAGCGAGGATCCCAGGGACGATTATCCCCTGGAGGAATATCCTGGAGAAACCTACCCCGGCCCTTCCTACCGACCCGGCAGCCCTTTAATCCGCAAGGAGAATTATTTCCACGGACAATTCTCCCGCCCCGCCCCGCGGCAGCGGGAATTCGGCCGGGAGTACGGGCGGCCCGCCCCTCAAAACAGGGAATTTGGGCGTGGGGCTGTTCCCAACAGGGAATATCAACAGCAAAACCGGGAATATCAACAGCAAAACCGGGAGTACGGACAGCAAAACCGGGAGTACGGGCGGGACAGGGATTATGGGCAGGATTATTGCTGGGAGGGCAGCGGGCAGCACGAGCCAGAGTTTGGCTCTTCAGATGTTTTGGGGGATTTTAGGTCGCCTGGGTTGATGGAGGAAGAGTTTGGCACCGTGGAAAATCAGGAATATGAGGAGGAGGAGGAGGAGGAGTTTGGGGGGCCCGACGCTGAGTTCAGGCTGCGCCGGGGTAACGTGGGCAGGGGGAGGGTGTTGAGGGGGAAACGCCTCACCAGGGGGGTGGTGAAACCCAAAGGGTTCAAAGGAGACCTCAAAAGCCCCCCGAAGAAGTGGAATGTGAAGAAAGCACAGCCAGGGCTGGAGGGCAAAGCTCTGGAGCAGCCTCTGGACGTGGCCGAGCGCCCCTCCGGGCAGAGACCCCTCCAGCAGCACCCCAAGGTGCCCCCCTCACACCCCCTGGCAGCGCAGAGACCCGTCCTGAGGCTGCCGAAACCCGCCCACGTCTTCAGGAACCTCAGCTTCGACCTGGTGGACAAATCAGACATTTTCTCCACCTTCGGCATCGAGATCATCAAGTGGGCGGGGTTCCACGCCATCAAGAACGACGCCGAGTTCTCGCGGCTCTTCGGGGCGCTCTTCGAGCTGGAGACCGAGACCTGTGCCAAAATGTTGGCGTCCTTCAAGTGCTCCCTGAGGCCGGAGCACAGGGATTATTGCTTCTTCACCATCAAGAGCCTGCAGCACGCCGCCCTGAAAACCCCCAAGGTGGATAATGAGTTTTTGAACATGCTGCTGGACAAGGGGGCGGTGAAAACTAAGAATTGCTTCTTTGAGATCATCAAACCTTTTGATAAGTACATCATGAGGCTGCAGGACCGGCTCCTGAAGGGGGTGACGCCCCTGCTGATGGCCTGCAACGCCTACGAGCTGAGCATCAAAACCAACGGCTTTGGCAACCCCAGGGAAATGGCCAACGCCTTCGAGACCACCGTGTCCCTGTGCAGGAAATCCCTGGCTCTGCTGGGCCAGACTTTTGCTCTGGCCTCTGTTTTCAGGCAGGAGAAAATCCTGGAGGCCGTGGGGCTGCAGGAGATGGCGCCGGCGCCGACGGCGTTCCCCAATTTCGACGATTCCACCTTGTTCGGCAGGGAGTACATCGAGAACCTGAAGGCGTGGCTGGAGAAGAGCGGGTACCCCATCCAGATGAAAAAGGCAGAGGCAGAGCCCACAGAGCAGCTCAAAGCAGCTTCCCCCGACAGCAAAGGTATCGGCGAGGGAGGATGTGGTTTGTGTTTATGGTTTTGTTAGGAATTCCTGGCTGAGGGAATTGAGGTGAATCTCAATGAGGGATGGGGCAGGGAGGGAATTCCAAGTGAGTCCCAACAAGGGATGGGGAAAGGAGGGAATTCCAGGTGAATCCCAACAAGGGATGGGGAAAGGAGGGAATTCCAGGTGAATCCCAATGAGAGAAGGGGAAAGGAGGGAATTCCAGGTGAGTCCCAACAAGGGATGGGGAAAGGAGGGAATTCCAGGTGAATCCCAATGAGAGAAGGGGAAAGGAGGGAATTCCAGGTGAGTCCCAACAAGGGATGGGGAAAGGAGGGAATTCCAGGTGAATCCCAACAAGGGATGGGGAAAGGAGGGAATTCCAGGTGAATCCCAACAAGGGATGGGGAAAGGAGGGAATTCCAGGTGAATCCCAACAAGGGATGGGGAAAGGAGGGAATTCCAGGTGAATCCCAACAAGGGATGGGGAAAGGAGGGAATTCCAGGTGAATCCCAATGAGAGAAGGGGAAAGGAGGGAATTCCAGGTGAATCCCAATGAGGAATGGTACAGGGAGGGAATTCCAGGTGAATCCCACTCAGGATTGGGGCAGGGAGGGAATTCCAAGTGAGTCCCAACAAGGGATGGGGAAAGGAGGGAATTCCAGATGAATCCCAACAAGGGATAGGGAAAGGAGGGAATTCCAGGTGAATCCCAACAAGGGATAGAGAAAGGAGGGAATTCCCGATTAATCCCAATGAGGGATGGGGAAAGGAAGGAATTCCAGGTGAATCCCAATGAGGGATGGGGAAAGGAGGGAATTCCAGATGAATCCCAATGACAAATGGTACAGGGAGGGAATTCCAGGTAAAGCCAAATCAGGGATGGAGCAGGGAGGGAATTCCAGGTGAATCCCAATGAGGGGAGGGACAGAGAGGTAATTCCAGGTGAATCCCTGGAATGTTGGAATTTTTGTGATGAAATCCTGTCCTTCCTTCTCTTCCTGCTACCTGTTTAACCTTAAATCCAGGATTTTCACCCCAATTTCACCACCTCAAAGCAGGGAGGCCAGAACCAACCTGGAACTGGTTTAATTAAGTAAATATTTGCATATATGCAAATTGGAGGTGTCACCATCCCCACTTTAATCAGATCTAGGTGCATTCTTTGGAGATCTTTATATCCCTGGTTTTTTCTCTAATTTTTCCTGTTTTTTTTTCCCTAATTCCTCCTGGTTTTTTCCCTAATCCATCCTGGTTTTTTTCCTAATTTATCCTGGATTTTTTCCCTAGTTCTTCCTTTTTATTCCTAATTTATCCTAGTTTTTTTTCCTAATTCCTCCTGTTTTTTTCCCTAGTTCTTCCTGCTTTTTTCCTAATTTATCCTGATTTTTTTCTCTAATCCATCCTGTTTTTTTCCTAATTTATCCTGGTTTTTTCCCCTTATTCATGCTGTTTTTTTCCCTAATTCCTCCTGGTTTGTTCCCTAGTTCTTCCTGTTTTTTTCCTAATTTATCCTGTTTTTTTTTCCTAATTCATGCTGGTTTTCCCCCTAATTATTCCTGCTTTTTTCCCTGTTTCTTCCTGGTTTTTTTCCTAATGCATCCTGGTTTTTTTCCTGATTGAGCCCAGATCCTTTCTCAGGGAGGTTTTGCAGCACTGACAAAAAATGGTTGGAAATTTATCACTCAAACTGATTTTCCACCAAATCCTTTTGCTGCATCAAGAAAATTCCCTTTTTAAAGATGATTTCACTTGCCCAGGGTGGCCATGGAAAAACCACAAGGAATTCCAGCTCCATTTGAAGAATTTTGGAATTTTTGAGGTTTGGTGGTTTGTTTGTTTGTTTTTTTGGTTTGTTTTTTTTTTTTTTCTTTTTTTTTTTTCTTTTTTTTTTTTTTTTTTTTGGGAAACCACAAGGAATTCCAGCTCCATTTGAGGGAATTTTTGAGGAAATTTTTTGAGGAAAGTTTTTGGGAATTTTTCAGGGTTTTTGGATGAAAACCACAAGGAATTCCATTTCCATTTGAGGAAAGTTTTTTGAAGAAGGGAACCTGAAACCTCTTTTGGAAACATCCCAACCCCATCACACATTCCTGGATTTTTGGATTTGGTCCCTCCCCACCCCAACCACCCTGAAATTCTGTTTCCTGTAAACACCTGGAAAAAAATTTAAATATCAATTATGTGAAAACACCAAAAAAATTCCAAAATCCAACATCTTGCTGCTGTGCTGATGAGAATAAACCATTGATTTGTTACTAATTTTTATTAATTTTTATTTTAATTTTATTTTCATTAATTGGATTTTTATTTCTCCCCACAGCCCCCCAACGAGCTGACAGGAAAGTTATGGAAAAAAATTTAAATATCAATTATGTGAAAACACCAAGAAAATCCCAAAATCCAACATCTTGCTGCTGTGCTGATGAGAATAAACCATTGATTTTTTTATTAATTTTTATTTTTATTAATTTTTATTTCTCCCCACAGGCCCCCAAAGAGCTGACAGGAAAATTTTGGACACAATTGAGCAGCTGGTGACCAACATGGTGTCAGGAACTTTATCTGCCAAAGACAGGAATGCTCAGAAGAATTGTCCTGAATATTGGTGGGTGTGGGAGATATTTGGAATAAACAGAATTAAAACTTTTCACTCAATGGCAAAAATCAAAGCTTGTTTTATATTTAATCAGATTTTTGATTTTTTTTTTGAGGATGTTTTCCTGGAGCTGATTATTTCTGGTTTTTATTTTTGATGTGTCAATAATGGCTTTTTGTTGGCCCAAATTCCAGGTGTTAAAAACAAATTTGCATTTTTAGGAATGCAAAGGTAACAGGATTTAAAATTCCAGGAAAAATGTCCAGGTGTGTGACAGCACCTCACCCAAATCCCTGTCAAATTGATTTATTTATTCTTTTATTTGTTATTTTTTATCTTTAATTTATTTTTAATTAATCCATTTTATTAATTAATTACCTAAATTCCTGTGGAATTCATTACCCAAATCCCTGTCAAATTGATTTATTTATTGTTTTATTTATTATTATTTCTTTTTTAATTAATCCATTTTAGTAATTAATTACCCAAATTCCTGTCAAATGTACTTATTTCTTATTTTATTTATTACTTTTATTTATTATTTATTTTAAAATTTGTCCATTATATTAATTAATTACCCAAATTCCTGTCAAATTTACTTATCTATTATTTTATTTATTATTATTTATTTTTAAATTTGTCCATTTTATTCATTAATTACCCAAATTCCTGTGGAATTAATTACCTAAATTCCTGTCAAATTTACTTACTTATTGTTTTATTTATTATTTTATTTATTATTTTTAATTTATTATTATTATTTATTTTTAAGTTTATCCATTCTCTTAATTAATTACCCAAATTCCTGTCAAATTTACTTATTTATTATTTTAGTTATTATTTTTTATTTATTATTATTTGTTTTTTATTTAATCCATTTTATTAATTAATTACCCAAATTCCTGTGGAATTAATTACCCAAATTCCTGTCAAATGTACTTGTTGATTATTTTATTTATTATTTTTACTTATTATTTTTTATTTATTATTATTTATTTTTAAATTTGTCCATTATATTAATTAATTACTCAAATTCCTGTGCAATTAATTACTCAAATTCCTGTCAAATTTATTTATTATTTATTTTTATTTATTTATTTATCCATTATTTATTTCTTTGCTGCTTGTTATTAATTAATTTCCTAAATTCCTGTGGAATTAATGACCCAAATTTCTGTTACATTTATATATTTATTTATTTATTTATTTATTTATTTATTTGTTTATTTATTTATTTATTTAATATTATTTTTAATATATATTATTTATTTATCCTTTAGCTGTGTATTTATTTTCATTAATTATTTATTTATCCATTATTTATTCCCTTGCTGCTTGTTGTTAATTAATTACCCAAATTCCTGTTGAATTAATTACCCAAATTCCTGTCAAATTTATTTATTTGTTTATTTATTTATTTAATATGTTATTTATTTTATTGTTTATTTCTTTTTTATTATGTATTTATTTATCCACTCTCTATTTCCTTGCTGCTTGTTATTAATTAATTGCCCAAATTCCTGTCAAATTTATTTATTTATTTATTTGTTTGTTTGTTTGTTTGTTTATTTGTTTAATATTTTATTTTTTTTATTTATTGTTTGGGTTTTTTATTATGTATTTATTTATCCACTCTTTATTTCCTTGCTGCTTGTTGTTAATTAATTGCCCAAATTCCTGTCAAATTTATTTATTTGTTTAATATGTTATTTATTTCTTTTTTATTGTTTGGGTTTTTTATTATATATTTATTTATCCACTGTCTATTTCCTTGCTGCTTGTTATTAATTAATTACCCAAATTCCTGTTGGACTAATTACTCAAAATCCTGAGATATTTGTTTGTTTGTTTGCTTGTTTCTTTGTTTATTTGTTTAATATGTTATTTATTTTTTATTTATTGTTTGGGTTTTTTAATTATATATTTATTTATCCACTCTCTATTTCCTTGCTGCTTGTTATTAATTAATTACCCAAATTCCTGTTGGACTAATTACTCAAAATCCTGAGATATTTGTTCGTTTGTTTGCTTGTTTCTTTGTTTATTTGTTTAATATGTTATTTATTTTTTATTTATTGTTTGGGTTTTTTAATTATATATTTATTTATCCACTCTTTATTTCCTTGCTGCTTGTTACTCCCAGAAAATCCTGCTCAGCCTCGTGCTAAACCCCTGGGGTAAACAAAAAAAAAAATTTAAAAATTTAATTTAAATTTAAATTAAATTTAAAAAAAAAATTATTAAATTTAAAAAAAAATCTGGCTGGCTGGGGGGTGTTTTGCTTTAAAAATTCCGATTTTTCAGCTGATTTCTCCTTTTTTGCAGGTTCCTGTCAGATGAGGAGAGCCTGGAGTACAAATACTTCAGGCTGAGGCTGGCGGAGGCGCAGAGGAGGAGCCTGGCCCCGGGGTCGCTGCGGGCGCTGCTGTGCGCCAGGAGGGTGGCGAGCATCAAACGGAGGCTCTGCAGGAGGAGGAGCAGAGCTGGGGCTGGCCTGAGGGCAGCCAGGGCCAGGAGGGTGAGGAGGGCACACACAGCCACCCAGACTGGGCTGAGGCAGCAGGAGAGGAGTGCCAGGAACCTGCCAGGACCTGGGGGTGTGACCAGGAGCCTGCCAGGACCTGGGGGTGTGACCACAAATCTGCCAGGACCTGGGGGTGTGACCACAAATCTGCCAGGACCTGGGGGTGTGACCACAAAGCTGCCAGGACCTGTGGGTGTGACCACAAAGCTGCCAGGACCTGTGGGTGTGACCACCAAGCTGCCAGGACCTGGGGGTGTCACCACCAACCTGCCAGGACCTGGGGGTGTGACCACAAACTTGTCAGGACCTGAGGGTGTGACCACAAAGCTGCCAGGACCTGTGGATGTGACCACAAAGCTGCCAGGACCTGGGGGTGTGACCACAAAGCTGCCAGGACCTGTGGGTGTGTCCACCAAGCTGCCAGGACCTGGGGGTGTGACCACAAAGCTGTCAGGACCTGGCTTGGGTGTCACCTCAACCCCTGGAGGTGTCACCTCAACTGGAGGTGTGACTTCAGCCCTGCCAGGACCTGCCCTGGATGTCACCTCAACCCTGCCAGGACCTGGCTTGGGTTTGACCTCAACCCCTGGAGATGTGACCTCAACTGGAGGTGTTGCTACAAACCTGCCAGGACCTGGCCTGGATGTCACTACAAACCTGCCAGGACCTGTGGATGTCACTACAAACCTGCCAGGACCTGGGGATGTGACCACAAACCTGTCAGGACCTGGCTTGGGTTTGACCTCAACCCCTGGAAGTGTTGCTACAAACCTGCCAGGACCTGGTCTGGATGTGACCTCAAGCTCTGCAGGTGTCACCTCAACTGGAGGTGTCACCACAGCCCTGCCAGGACCTGGCCCAGGTGTGAGCTCAGCCCTGCCAGGACCTGGCCCAGGTGTGAGCTCAGCCCTGCCAGGACCTGGCCCAGGTGTCAGCAGCTCCCAGGTGCCCGAGGCAGGGGAGGGAAAAGCAGAAGCTGAGGAGCTGCTGCTGCCCCTGGGATCTCAGTTCCCTGATGGTGAGTCAGGGTTGGGGGGATTTGAAATTAAAAAAATTCAAATTCAAAAATGTCATTAAAAATTAAAATTTAAATTAAATGGTAATGTAAATGAATGGTAATGTGTAATAATGGAAATTAGAGGTAGCAGGGAAAAAAAACAAATGCAGGGTTAGGTTTGAAATTTGAATTTTTGTCCATAAAGAACCCAAACAAACCCCTCCAAACTTCTGCAATCCAGTTATCCAGGAGAAATTTGAAATTTGGATTTGAAATTTTGTCCAGAAAAAACAACAAACCCAAACTTCTCCTGCAATCCAGTTTTCTATGAGAAATTTGGAATTTGAGTTCTCAGCATCAGCAGAGCTGTTCCTGCCCCTGGGATCTCAGTTCCCTGATGGTGAGTCAGGGTTTGGGGGATTTGAAATAAAATGTGAAAAAATTCAAATTCAAAAATGTCATTAAAAATTAAAATTAAAATTAAATGGTAATGTAAATGAATGGTAATGTGTAATAATGGAAACTAGAGGTAGCAGGGAAAAAAAACAAATTCAGGGTTAGGTTTGAAATTTGAATTTTTGTCCATTAAAAAAAAACCCAGACAAACCCCTCCAAACTTCTGCAATCCAGTTATCCAGGAGAAATTTGAAATTTGAAATTTTGTCCAGAAAAAAGAAAACAAATCCAAAGTTCTCCTGCAATCCAGTTATCCATGGGAAAGAATTCCTGCTGGTAACCCCAAATATTGTTTTATTATTTCTATTTTATTTCTGTTTTGTTATTTCTATTTTATTTAATTCCTATTATATTATATTATATTATATTATATTATATTATTTCAATATTTTCTATTATTTTATTTCTGTTAATGACTTTATTATTTTATTTTTATTTTACTGTATTTTACTTTCTTATTTTATTATCTCATTTGATTATTCTATCATTTTAATTTAACTTTAATTTAATTTAATTTTATTCCCTATTCACAAACTGAATACTTCTCATCTCCACTGACCTTTCCAATGAAACTAAAATAATTATATTTTTAAAATTTCATTTTATTTTGGTTTATTTAATTTCATTTCAATATTATATTATATTGTTTTATTTAAATATTTTATATTATAATTTTATTTCTATTAGTTACTTTGTTATTTTATTTTTATTTTACTGTATTTTGCTTTATTCTTCTATTTTATTATTCTATCATTTTAATTTAACTTTAATTTAATTTTATTTTACTCCCTATTCACAAACTGAATACTTCTCATCTCCTTTCCAATGAAGATAAAATAATTTTATTTTTTTTTGCAGTGGATGCCAAAACCATGGAAACTGCAGAAAAACTTGCCAAGTTTGTGGCTCAGGTGGGACCAGAAATTGAACAGTTCAGCATTGAGAACAGTGCAGACAACCCTGACCTCTGGTGAGCCCAAAAATCTTTAATTTTAATTTTTTTTTACTGAAATTTCTGATTTTAGGGTGTTGAGGAACAGAGAATTTGGGACAACTCTCCCCAGTTCTTCAGCACTTTTATTAATGGTGAAAATCTGAAATATCCCAGAAAAAAAACCCTACAAAAAAATCACTTATTGATTTAGTTTTGATCCTGACAATCCTAAAATTCAGGATTTTTGACCTAATTTCCTTGAATTTCTGACCTTAATTTCCTGGATTTCTGACTTTTTCTTCCTGGGATTTCTGATCTTATCTTCCCTGGATTTTTTTTCTTGTTTTCCTGGATTTTTGACTTGAATTTCCTTGGATTTTTGACTTGAATTTCCTTGGATTTTTGACTTGAATTTCCTTGGATTTTTGACTTGAATTTCCTTGGATTTTTGACTTGAATTTCCTTGGATTTTTGACTTGAATTTCCTTGGATTTTTGACTTGAATTTCCTTGGATTTTTGACTTGAATTTCCTTGGATTTTTGACCTTAATTTCTCTGGATTTTTTTGACCTTTTTTTCCTGGATTTATGACCTAATTTTCCTGGATTTTTGACCTTTTTTCTGGTTTTTTGACCTCATTTTTATGGTTTTCTGACCCTTTTTTTCTTGGATTTCTGACCTTGTTTTTCTGCATTTTTGACCTAATTTCCATGGATTTTGGACCTTATTTTCCCTGAATTTTTGACCTTAATTTCCCCTGGATTTTGACCTTAATTTCCTGGTTTTCTGACCTTATTTTCCTGGTTTTCTGACCTTATTTTCCTGGTTTTCTGACCTTATTTTCCTGGTTTTCTGACCTTATTTTCCTGGTTTTCTGACCTTATTCTTCTGGATTTTTGACCTTATTCTTCTGGATTTTTGACCTTATTCTTCTGGATTTTTGACCTTAATTTCCCTGGATTTTTGACCTTGTTTTTCCTGCATTTCTCACTTTATATTTCCTGGATTTTTGACCTAATTTTCCTGAATTTTTGACCTCATTTTCATGGATTTTTTGACCTTGTTTTCCTGGATTTCTCAGTTTATATTCCCTGGATCTTTGACCTTATTTTCCCTGGATTTTTACCTTATTTCTCTTGGATTTTTGACCTTAATTTCCTGGGTTTTTTCCCTCATTTTCATGGATTTTTGACCTTGTTTTCCTGGATTTCTGACCTTAATTTCCCTGGATTTCTTGCCTTATTTCCCCCTGGATCTTGACCCTGTTTTCCCTGAATTTTTTACCTTAATTTCCTTGGATTTCTCATTTCTTATTAATTTCCTTGGATTTTTAACCTAATTTTCCTGGATTTTGACCTTAAATTCCCCTGGACTTTTGACCTTAATTTCCCTGGATTTCTCACCTTATTTCCCCCTGTATTTTGACCTTGTTTTCCCTGAATTTTTTACCTTAATTTCCTTGGATTTCTCACCTTATTACTTTAATTTCCTTGGATTTTTGACCTTAATTTCCTTGGAATTTTTACGCAAATTTCCTTGGATTTCTGACCTTGTTTTCTCTGGATTTTTTACCTTAATTTCCCTGGATTTTTGACCTCATTTTAATAGATTTTTGATCTTGTTTTCCCTGGATTTCTGACCTTAAATTCCCTGGATTTTTGACCTTAATTTCCCTGGATTTCTCACCTTATTTCCCCCTGGATTTTGACCCTGTTTTCCCTGAATTTTTTACCTTAATTTCCTTGGATTTCTTATTTCTTATTACCCCTGGATTTTTACCTTTAATATCCTTGGATTTCTCACCTTATTACCCCTGGATTTTTGCCTTTAATTTCCTTGGATTTTTGACCTTGTTTTCCTGGATTTTGACCTTAAATTCCCCTGGATTTTTGACCTTAATTTCCCTGGATTTCTCACCTTATTTCCCCCTGGATTTTGACCTTGTTTTCCCTGAATTTTTTACCTTAATTTCCTTGGATTTCTTATTATCCCTGGATTTTTGCCTTTAATTTCCTTGGATTTTTGATCTTGTTTTCCCTGGATTTCTGACCTTAAATTCCCTGGATTTTTAACCTTAATTTCCCTGGATTTCTCACCTTATTTCCCCCTGGATTTTGACCTTGTTTTCCCTGAATTTTTTACCTTAATTTCCTTGGATTTCTCACCTTATTACTTTAATTTGCTTGGATTTTTGACCTCATTTCCCTGGATTTCTGACCTTAAATTCCCCTGGATTTTTGACCTTAATTTCCCTGGATTTCTTGCCTTATTTCCCCCTGGATCTTGACCTTGCTTTCCCTGAATTTTTGACCTTAATTTCCTTGGAATTTTTACCCAAATTTCCTTGGATTTCTGACCTTGTTTTCTCTGGATTTTTTACCTTAATTTCCCTGGATTTTTGACCTCATTTTAATAGATTTTTGATCTTGTTTTCCCTGGATTTCTGACCTTAATATCCCTGGATTTTTGACCTTAATTTCCCTGGATTTCTCACCTTATTTCCCCCTGGATCTTGACCCTGTTTTCCCTGAATTTTTTTACCTTAATTTCCTTGGATTTCTTATTTCTTATTACCCCTGGATTTTTACCTTTAATATCCTTGGATTTCTCACCTTATTACCCCTGGATTTTTACCTTTAATATCCTTGGATTTCTCACCTTATTACCCCTGGATTTTTGCCTTTAATGTCCTTGGATTTTTGACCTTGTTTTCCTGGATTTTTGACCTTAATTTCCCCTGGATTTTTGACTTCATTTCCCTAGATTTTTACCTTAATTTCTGAATTTTAACCTCAATTCCCCTTCCTTTTCACCCTCATCCCCCTAACCCTCTCCCCTTACTCCCCACAACCCCCCCCGTTATTCCCCTGCCATTTCAACCTCAACCCCCCACATCCCATATAATTTTAATTTTTAATTCCAATTCCTCCCCCACCCCCAGGTTCCTCCAGGACCAAACCAGCCCTGCCTTCAAATTCTACAGGATGAAAGTTTATGAGCTGTGCCCCTCCATCACCTTCACCCCTGAACCCACCAAACCCTCCCAGGGAACCCCAGAACTCTCCGAGGAGGAGGAAGAAGAGGAAGACGACGATGAAGAAGAGGAAGAAGAAGCAGAACTGGAGCCCCCCCAAGCTGCAGGAGAGGAGGATGAGGATGATGTGGCAGCAGGAAGAAGGGTGGCTCAGCTGGAGGAGGATTTGCTCCCCAGGCCAGCAGAGGAGGGGGCAGCAGGGGAGGGGCGACTCTCCAGCCCCAACCTGTCGGCGCAGGCGCCCGGCGCGCCCTTCCCACGCAAGAGGGTCAGCAGCAAATCCCTCAAGGTGGGCATGATCCCGGCCTCCAAGAGGATCTGCCTCATTGAGGAGCCCAAAGGTCAGTTTGGGACAGAAAAAAGGAGATTTTGGGCAAAAATTCCAAGTTTTTAGGTGTTTTCTTGATCAAAATATTGCAATTTTTCGTATAAAAATGAGCGCGAAATTAGCTTTAAATCTGCATTCAAGTGGTGAAGGAGAAGCTGGATAGAAGAGGTCAATGGACCTCAGTGGGTCAAATATTTCACTTTTTTACTAAAATAATAGAGGGGTTTGGGTAAAAATCCCAAATTTTTAGGGGTTTTGTTGCACAGAATCGTCGCTTTTCTCCAATAGAAAAGTCAGCAGCAAATCCCTCAAGGTGGGCATGATCCCGGCCTCCAAGAGGATCTGCCTCATTGAGGAGCCCAAAGGTCAGTTTGGGACAGAAAAAAGGAGATTTTGGGCAAAAAATCCTGAATTTTTAGGTGTTTTCCTGCTTAAAAATTGCATTTTTTCGTATAAAAACGAGCGCGAAATTGGCTTTAAATCTGCATTCAAATGGTGAAGGAGAAGCTGGATAGAAGAGGTCAATGGACCTCAGTGGGTCAAATGTTTCACTTTTATACTGAAATCAAAGAGGGTTTGGGTGAAAATCCCAAATTTTTAGGGGTTTTGGCACTTAAAAATTGTGATTTTGGTATAAAAACGAGCACAAAATTGAATTTAAATCTTCATTCAAGTGGTGAAAGATCTGCCTCATAGAAGAGGTCAGTGGACCTCAGTGGGTCAAATATTTCACTTTTTTACTAAAATAAAAGAGGGTTTGGGTAAAAATCCCAAATTTTTAGGGGTTTTGTTGAACAAAATCATCACATTTTTAAATAGAAAAGTCAGCAGGAAGTCCCTCAAGGTGGGGATGATCCCGGCCTCCAAAAGGATCTGCCTCACTGAGGAGCCCAAAGGTCAGTTTGGGAGAGAAAAAAAGGAGAATTTGGGCAAAAATTCCAAGACTTTAGGTGTTTTCTTGCTTAAAATATTGCAATTTTTCATATGAAAATTAACACGAGATTGGCTTTAAATTTGCATTCAAGTGGTGAAGGAGAATCTGAATAATAGAGGTCAATGGACCTCAGTGGGTCAAATATTTCACTTTTATACTGAAATCAGAGGGTTTGGGTAAAAATCCCAAATTTTTAGGGGTTTTGTTGCACAAAATCATCACATTTTTAAATAGAAAAGTCAGCAGGAAGTCCCTCAAGGTGGGGATGATCCCGGCCTCTAAGAGGATCTGCCTCATTGAGGAGCCCAAAGGTCAGTTTGGGAGAGAAAAAAAGGAGATTTTGGGCAAAAATTCCAAGTTTTTAGGTGTTTTCTTGCTCAAAATATTGCGATTTTTTGTATAGAAATAAGCGCAAAATTGGCTTTAAATCTGCATTCAAGTGGTGAAGGATCTGCCTGATAGAAAAGGTCAATGGACCTCAGTGGGTCAAATATTTCACTTTTATACTGAAATCAAAGAGGGTTTGGGTAAAATTCCTGGAGTTTTGGGTGTTTTCTTGTTTAAAATCATCCCATATCTGTAATGCAAAATTCAGCAGAAAGTCCCTCACGGTGGGCATGATCCCGGCCTCCAAGAGGATCTGCCTCATTGAGGAGCCCAAAGGTCAGTTTGGGACAGAAAAAAGGAGATTTTGGGCAAAAATTCCAAGTTTTTAGGTGTTTTCTTGCTCAAAATATTGCGATTTTTTGTATAGAAATAAGCGCAAAATTGGCTTTAAATCTGCATTCAAGTGGTGAAGGATCTGCCTGATAGAAAAGGTCAATGGACCTCAGTGGGTCAAATATTTCACTTTTATACTGAAATCAAAGAGGGTTTGGGTGAAAATTCCTGGATTTTTGGGTGTTTTCTTGTTTAAAATCATCCCATATCTGTAATGCAAAATTCAGCAGAAAGTCCCTCACGGTGGGCATGATCCCGGCCTCCAAAAGGATCTGCCTCATTGAGGAGCCCAAAGGTCAGTTTGGGATAGAAAAAAAGGAGATTTTGGGCAAAAATTCCAAGTTTTTAGGTGTTTTCTTGCTCAAAATATTGCAATTTTTCATATGAAAATTAACACGAAATTGGCTTTAAATTTGCATTCAAGTGGTGAAGGAGAATCTGAATAATAGAGGTCAATGGACCTCAGTGGGTCAAATATTTCACTTTTTTACTAAAATAATAGAGGGGTTTGGGTAAAAATCCCAAATTTTTAGGGGTTTTGTTGCACAAAATCATCACATTTTTAAATAGAAAAGTCAGCAGCAAATCCCTCAAGGTGGGGATGATCCCGGCCTCCAAAAGGATCTGCCTCATTGAGGAGCCCAAAGGTCAGTTTGGGATAGAAAAAAAGGAGATTTTGGGCAAAAATTCCAAAATTTTAGGTGTTTTCTTGCTCAAAATATTGCTATTTTTCGTATAAAAATGAGCATGAAATTGGCTTTAAATCTGCATTCAAGTGGTGAAGGAGAATCTGAATAATAGAGGTCAATGGACCTCAGTGGGTCAAATATTTCACTTTTATACTGAAATCAAAGAGGGTTTGGGTAAAAATCCCAAATTTTTAGGTGTTTAGCACTTAAAAATTGTGATTTTGGTATAAAAACGAGCACAAAATTGAATTTAAATCTTCATTCAAGTGGTGAAGGATCTGCCTCATAGAAGAGGTCAATGGACCTCAGTGGGTCAAATATTTCACTTTTATACTGAAATCAAAGAGGGTTTGGGTAAAAATCCCAAATTTTTAGGGGTTTTGTTGCAAAAGATCATCACATTTTTAAATAGAAAATTCAGCAGAAAGTCCCTCAAGGTGGGCATGATCCCAGCCTCCAAGAGGATCTGCCTCATTGAGGAGCCCAAAGGTCAGTTTGGGACAGAAAAAAGGAGAATTTTGGGCAAAAAATTCCAAATTTTTGGGGGTTTTTTTGCTTAAAAATTGCATTTTTTCGTATAAAAACGAGCGCGAAATTGAATTTAAATCTGCATTGAAGTGGTAAAAGAGAATTTGAATAGAAGAGGTAAATGGGCATCAAAATATTTCACTTTTGTATAAAAATAATAAAGAATTTGGGTAAAAATCCCAAATTTTTAGGTGTTCAGGGGCTTAAAAATTGTATTTTTTCATCCTAAAATGAGCACAAAATTGACTTTAAATTATTATTAAAGTGGTAAAAGAGAAGCTGAATAGAAGAGATCAATGAGCATCAAAATATTTCACTTTTATACAAAAATAAAGGAGGTTTTGGGCAAAAATCCCAAATTTTTAGGGGATTTCTTGCTGGTAATTGCTTTAAAAATCACATTTTTCCTAAAAAATTGACCCAAAATTGACTTTAAATCTTCATTCAAGTGATGAAGAATCTTCCCATAGAAAATCCCAAATTTCAGTGGGCATGGAGATATTTCAGGAGAGAATTTGGGTTAAAATCCTGATTTTTTTGGGTGTTTTGTTGTAAAAAAATGCATTTTTTCGTATAAAAACGAGCCAGAAATTGAATTTAAATCTTCATTCAAGTGATAAAAGAGAAGCTGAAGAGAAGAGGTAAATGGGCATCAAAATATTTCACTTTTATATAAAAATAATAAAGAATTTGGGTAAAAATCCCAAATTTTTAAGTGTTTTGGGGCTAAAAATTGTATTTTTTCATCCAAAAATGAGCACAAAATTGAATTTAAATCTTCATTCAATTGGTCAAGGATTTGCCTCATAGAAGAGATCAATGGACATCAAAATATTTCACTTTTATATAAAAATAACAAAGAATTTGGGTAAAAATCCCAAATTCTTTTTTAGTGTGATTTGGAGTTTTTGCTGAAATAAAATTAAGTAAAATTTTACTAAAATAATGAAATTTTTTTGTGGTTTTTTAGTTGTAGTTTGGAGGCTTTTTTGAATAAAATGAAATAATAAATTTTACTCAAATAATGATTTTTTTTTGAGTTTTTTTAATGTGATTTGGAGTTTTTACTGAACTAAAATTAAATAATAAATTTTATTAAAATAATCAATTTTTTGGTTTTTCTTTAGCTGAGGTTTGGAGATGTTTTTAATAAAGTGAAATAACAAATTTTACTCAAATAATGAATTTTTTGGAGCTTTTTTAGTGTGATTTGGAGTTTTTACTGAACTAAAATAAATTAATAAATTTTATTAAAATAATGAATTTTTTTGGTGTTTTTTTAGCTATGCTTTGGAGGTGTTTTTAAGAAAATGAAATAAATAAATTTTATTAAAATAATGAATTTTTTTTGTGGTTTTTTTAGCTGTGGTTTGGAGTTTTTACTGAAATAAAATTAAATAATAAATTTTATTCAAATAATGAAATTTTTATGTGTTTTTTACCTGTGGTTTGGATTTTTTTCCTGAAATAATTTGAATTTCCAGCTGAATTTTGTGTTTTTTGCCTTGCAGTGCATGAACCTGTCAGGATTGCTTATGACAGACCCCGGGGCTGCCCTGTCACAAAGAAGAAAAAGGTAAAAAAAATTCACATTTTTTCCACAAAATCCAACAAAAAATTAGAAATTTTGGGGGAAAAAAATCAGAATTTTCCAGAAAAAAAATCAGGGTCGAAGCTGAAATTTTTTTTTTTTAGGTTTTTGCCAGCAGTGCCAAAATTAAAGTTTTTATAAAGATTTTTTAAAAGGATATTTAAGGAATTTTAAAGGATCTTTGATGGTTTTTTAAAGTTTTTTTTAATATTTTTAAAGGATTTTTAAAATAATTTTTTAAAGGATTTTTAAAATATTTTTTAAAGTTTTTTTTTTTTAGTTTCTTTTAAGATTTTTTTAAAGGAATTTTTAAAAAGGATTTTTAAAAGGATTTTTTAAGGATTAAATTCTTTAAAAAAAAATCTTTGAGAAGAAGAAAATTCCTTTAAAAATTCCTTAAAAGAAAGTAAATTTTTTTGTAAAAAACTCATTTGAAAATTCCTTTAAAATAAAGAAATTCCTTTTAAAAAAAATTCCTTTTAAAATTTATTTAAAAGAAGGAAATTCCTTTAAAAATCAATTTAAAAATTCCTTTAAAAGAAGGAAAAATCTTTTAAAAACTCCTTTAAGAGAGAGAAATTCCTTTAAAAATTCCTTTAAAATAAAGAAAATTCCTATAAAAAACTCATTTAAAAATTGAAAAAATTCATTTAAAAAATGGAAATTCCTCTAAAAAAATTCAATTTACAGCCGTCCTGATGGGAATTTCACCCATTTCACCAACTCTAATTAATTTTATATTTTTATTTTATTTTTTTTATATTTTTTCTGCAGAAAGCCAAGGATCTGGAGTTCCCCCAGAAGAGGCTGAGCCCCAAAAAATTACTTTTAAAATTCCTTTAAAAATTCCTTTTAAAATTCCTTTTTAAATTCTTTTAAAATAAAGGAAATTTCTTTTAAAAATCCCTTTAAAATAAAGAAAATTCCTATTAAAAAACTCATTTAAAAATTGGTTTAAAAGAAGAAAATTCCTCCAAAAAAATCATTTAAAAAATGGAAATTCCTGTCAAAAAATTCAATTTACAGCCATCCTGATGGGAATTTCACCCATTTCACCAACTCTAATTAATTTTATATTTATATATATTTATTTTATATTTTTTTCTGCAGAAAGCCAAGGATCTGGAGTTCCCCCAGAAGAGGCTGAGCCCCAGGAAATTCCTTTTAAAATTCCTTTAAAAATTCCTTTAAAATTCCTTTTAAAATTCTTCTAAAATAAAGGAAATTTCCTTTAAAAATTCCTTCAAAATAAAGAAAATTCCTATAAAAAACTCATTTAAAAATCGGAAAAATTCATTTAAAAAATGGAAATTCCTTAAAAAAAATTCAATTTACAGCCATCCTGATGGGAATTTCACCCATTTCACCAACTCTAATTAATTTTATATTTTTATTTTATTTTTTTTATATTTTTTTCTGCAGAAAGCCAAGGAGCTGGAGTTCCCCCAGAAGAGGCTGAGCCCCAGGAAATTCCTTTAAAAATTCCTTTTAAAATTCCTTGAAAGTAGAGGAAATTATTTTTAAAAATCCTTTAAAATAAGAAAATTCCTATTAAAAAACTAATTTAAAAATTGGTTTAAAAGAAGAAAATTCCTCCAAAAAATTAATTTAAAATTGGAAATTCCTGTCAAAAAATTCAATTTACAGCCATCTTGATGGGAATTTCACCCATTTCACCAACTCTAATTAATTTTATATTTTTATTTTATTTTTTTTTATATTTTTTTTCTGCAGAAAGCCAAGGAGCTGGAGTTCCCCCAGAAGAGGCTGAGCCCCAGGAACGTGGGGTTCGGGATGGCAGGAAATTCCATTGGAAAAAATCCTTTAAAAATTCCTTTAAAGTAAAAGCAATTTCCTTTAAAAATTTCTTTAAAATAAAGGAAATTCCTATTCAGAAACTCATTTGAAAATTGCTTTAAAAGAAGGAAATCCCTTTAAAAATTCATTTTAAACATGGAAATTCCTGTCAAAAAATTCAATTTACAGCCGTCCTGATGGGAATTTCACCCATTTCACCATGCTCCTTCCCACCCTAAATAATTTTATTTTTTTTAATATTTTTTTCTGCAGAAAGCCAAGGATCTGGAGTTCCCCCAGAAGAGGCTGAGCCCCAGGAACGTGGGGTTCCAGATGCTGCAGAGGATGGGATGGCAGGAAATTCCATTGGAAAAAATCCTTTAAAAATTCCTTTAAAATGAAGGGAATTTCTTTAAAAAATCATTTAAAATAAAGAAAATTCCTATTAAAAAACTCATTTAAAAATTGGTTTTAAAGAAGAAAATTCCTCCAAAAAATTAATTTAAAAAATGGAAATTCCTTAAAAAAAAATTCAATTTACAGCCGTCCTGATGGGAGTTTAACCCATTTCACCAACTCTAATTAATTTTATATTTATATATATATTTTTTTATATTTTTTCTGCAGAAAGCCAAGGATCTGGAGTTCCCCCAGAAGAGGCTGAGCCCCAGGAACGTGGGGTTCCAGATGCTGCAGAGGATGGGATGGCAGGAGGGGCACGGCCTGGGCTCCAGGGGCAGGGGCATCAGGGAGCCCGTGCACCTGTAAGGGATCACAGGGAAAATTGGGGTTTAGTGGGGGAAATAATGGGGGAAATAATGGGGGAAATAATGGGGGAAATAATGGGGGAATAATGGGGAAATAATGGGGGAATAATGGGGGAATAATGGGTGTTTGTGGGGAAATAATGGGGAAATAATGGGGGAAATAATGGGTGTTTGTGGGGAAAATAATGGGGAAATAATGGGGGAATAATGGGGGAATAATGGGTGTTTGTGGGGAAAATAATGGGGGAATAATGGGTGTTTTTGGGGGAAATAATGGGGGAATAATGGGGGAATAATGGGGAAATAATGGGGGAATAATGGGTGTTTGTGGGGAAAATAATGGGGGAATAATGGGGGAAATAATGGGAAATAATGGGGTTATAATGGGGGAAATAAGGGGTTATAATGGGGGAATATTGGGGTTATAATGGGGGAAATAATAGGGGAAACAATGGGGGAATAATGGGGAAAATAAGGGGTTTTAATGGGGGAGTCATGGGGTTTAGTGGGGGAATAATGGGGAAAATCGAGTTTTTAATGGGGAAATAATGGGGCTTAGTGGGGAAAATAATGGGGGAATAATAGGGGAAATAAAAGTTTTTAATGGGGGAATAATTGGGTTTAATAGGGGAATAATGGGGTTTCAATGGAGAGGTAATGGGGGAATAATGGGGAAAATGGAGTTTAATGGGGGAAAATAATGGGGGAATAATGGGAGAAATAAAGGTTTTAATGGGGGAATAGTGGGGGAAATAAGGGGTTTTAATGGAGGAATAATGAGGTTTAAATGGGGAAATATTGGGGGAATAATGGGGAAAGTTCAGTTAATAATGGGGAAAATTGAGTTAATAATGGGGAAGTAAAAGGGGAATAATGGGGGTTAAATGGGGAAATAATGGGCAATTATGGGGGTTTAGTGGGGGAAATAATGGGGGAAATGGAGTTTGCAATGGGGGAATAATGGGGGAAATAAAGGGGGGAATAGTGGGGTTTGAATGGGGGAATAATGGGGAGAATAATGGGGAAAATTGAGTTTATAATGGGGGAACATAATGGGGGTTAGTGGGGAAATAAAGAGGGAATAATGTGGGAAATAAAGGGTTTTAAATGGGAATAATGGGGAATAGAAGGGGTGTAGTGGGGGAATAATGAGGTGATAAAGGGGAAAATAATGGGGGAAATTGAGTTTTTAATGGGGGAATGATGGGGAAAATAAAGGGTTTTAATGGGGAAATAGTGGGGAAATTAATGGGGAAAATTGAGTTTTTAATGGGGGAAATAATGGGGAAAATAGGGGGTTTTAATGGGGGAAAAATGGGAATTAATGGGTTTTTAATAGAGAAAAAAGAAGTTTTTATAGGAGGAATTCCCTAAATTTCCATAAAATTCCCTTTTACCCAGAATTCCAGGATTTTCCCTTCTCCCTCCTCAAATCCTCTTGGGACTTTCATACCAAAACACCAAAATTCCAATTTTTTGTGCTAATTTCCCAAAAAAACCAACCCTTCTTCCATATTTATATTACCAAAATCCAAATTTTTTTGGGAACATTTTTTACACCAGGAACCTAAACTTCAAATTTATTTCACATTTCCCTTTCCCATCTGCTTTTTTCCCTCAGAAAATCCCATTTTTAATGGGAAATTTGGGAAAAAAATTTAAAATAATTTTAAAAATTAGTTGAAAAAATCAGATTTTTTTTAATTTTAAATATTTTTTTTTTTCCTAGGGGTGCAACCTCTGCAGGGGAAGGTTTGGGAGTGGCAGGGGAGGAGAATCAAGAAGATGCTTTTGATATTTTTCGTCAGAGAATGATCCAAATGTACCGACAGAAAAGGGCAAACAAATAGGTGAGTGCCCAAAAATTCAAAATTTCACCCCCAAAATTCCCAATTTCACCCAAAATTCCCAATTTCACCCAAAAATTCCCAATTTCCTGCCCATTCCTGGAAAGCTTTGCTGGTTTCTGAGCACCCAGAGGTGCTGAGTGACCCAAAATCTTCTTTTTTTTTTGGAGTTTTTTCTGGTTTTTGAGGATCTGGAGGTGCTGAGTGACCTCAAAATCTTCTTTTTTTTCTCTCTTTTCTTCATTTTTCTTCTCCTTTTCCTCTTTTTCCTTCTCTTTTTCCTCTTTTTATTCCTCTTTTTTTTTCCCATTTTTTCTCTCTTTTTCTTTTTCTTTTTCTTTTTCTTTTTCTTTTTCTTTTTCTTTTTCTTTTTCTTTTTTTCTTTTTCTTTTTCTTTTTCTTTTTCTTTTTCTTTTTCTTTTTCTTTTTCTTTTTCTTTTTCTTTTTCTTTTTCTTTTTCTTTTTCTTTTTCTTTCCTTATTTATCTCCTCCCTTTTCCCACTTTTCTTTTTATTTTTCTTTTAATTTCCTTATTTTTCCCCTCTCTCTTTTCTCTCCCTTTTCCTCCCTTTTCCCTCTTTTATTTCCTTTTTTTGTCTTTTTTCTCCTCTCTTTTTTCTGACTTTTCTCCCTTTTCCTCCCCTTTTTTCCCCCTTTTCTCTCCATTTTCACCCATTTTTCCCCTTTTCTCTCCTTTTTGCTTCCTTTTCTCTCCCATTTTCCCCATTTTCCCCCCTTTTCTCTCCATTTTCCCCCTTTTCTCTCCATTTTTCCCCCTTTTCTCTTCTTTTTTCCCCTCTTTCTATCCCTTTTCTCCCCATTTTTCCCCCTTTTCTCTCTTTTTCCCCCTTTTCTCTCCATTTTCTCTCCCATTTTCCCCATTTTTCTCTCATTTTCCCCATTTTTTCCCATTTCTCCCCCTTTTCTTTCCTTTTTCCCCCATTTTCTCCCTTTCCTCCCATTTTTCCCCCTTTTCTCTCCTTTTCTCTCCATTTTTCCCCCGTTTCTCTCCATTTTTCCCTATTTTCTCTCCATTTCCCCCCCATTTTCCCCATTTTTCCCTCTTTTTCTCTCCATTTTCCCCCATTTTTTCCCATTTTTCCCCCTTTTCTCTCCATTTTCCCTCTTTTCTCTCCCATTTTCCCCCTTTTCTCTCCTTTTCTCTCCTTTTCTCTCCATTTTTTCCCCCTTTTCTCTCCATTTTTCCCTATTTTCTCTCCATTTCCCCCATTTTTCTCTCCCATTTTCCCCATTTTTCCCCCTTTTCTCTCCATTTTTCCCCCTTTTCTCTCCCATTTTTCCCCCTTTTCTCTCCCATTTTTCCCCCTTTTCTCTCCCATTTTTCCCCCTTTTCTCTCCCATTTTTCCCCCTTTTCTCTCTTTTTTCCCCCTTTTCTCTCCCATTTTTCCCCCTTTTCTCTCCCATTTTTCCCCCTTTTCTCTCCCATTTTTCCCCCTTTTCTCTCTTTTTTCCCCCATTTTTCCCCCCCCCAGCTCCAGGCTCTCTTCCATGAAGACCCTGTTCCCTCTGTGCTGTCCCTGCTGGTTTTTGGTTGGATTTTTCCTGCAGGAATTCCCTCCAAGGAGCAGAAAAATGAACATTTCCCCCATTTTAGTGTAAGTAACTCTGGTAGAAATGTTAAATCTCTGGTAGCTGCAATAAATAAATGTAGAGCTGGGCAATTTCTGGTTCCTGTGATGTTTGATTTTTGATTTCTGCTTGTGATTTTGGCCATTTGTAGGAGATATGCAATTTTATTTCGATTCAATTCATTCAATTAATTTTTTTTTTTAATTCCTCTGGGTGCAGAGCAGGATTTTGGGGTCAAAAATGGATTTTTGGGATGGGATTCCTCACCAAAAACTGGAATTAATTCCCATGCTCAGCCTGGTTCTGCTCCTTTCCCCCAACAAGAATCTGCTCCAATTCCCATTTTTTGCCAAAATTCAGATTTTTGGGGGAAATCTTCCAATCTCCTGCATTTTTTTCCTTTCCTTTCCTCCACCTGGTTTTCCTTTCCATGCACCAAAATCCTGGAGCATTTTTTCTTTTTTTTTTCTTTTTTTTAATCCACAAAAAAACCATTGTGCATTTTTCCCTTTTTTCCCCCTTTTTTTCTCCTTTTTTTCCCCTTTTTCCCTTTTTTAATGTATCAAACTTGTGATTTTTTTTTAATTTCATCAAATGCCCCACAGCTCCCCTTTTATCCCCAGGAATAAATTTCAATTTAGGTTTCAATTTCCTTCCTTAAAACTTTTCACTTTCCCATCCCTCTGTGATTTCTTGTTGCCTTTAAATCCAAATTATTTTGGATTTTTTAATTTTGTTTTCTTCTCTTTGGTGTGAAATAATTTTTTCCTATTTATTTTGGGGTTTTTTATTGGGATTTTTTTTTTTATTTTATTTTTTAGAAGACACTACAGCATCCTTAATATAAAGATTTAATTATTTCCCATAAATCAATATAAAATTTTTTTTTATCCCTTTTTTCCCCACTCTACTTTCAATTTATGATGACCTCAAAAATCCAAATATTCTTTTGGATCATTTAATACCCTACAACAATTTTCTAATTAAAATTATAAAAAAAACAATCAGAAAATCTTTTTAATCACCTTTTCAATCCTGCATATCTCACACCTGAGTGGCCAATCACAACCTGAGCAAAAAAAAAAAAAAAAAAAGCTGAAAAATGAGAATATACTCAAAAAAACCAATGGGATCCTTCTGAAATAAATCAAATTTTGGGTTTGTTTCTTTTATTTTTGGTGAACTTTGTGAAGTGGGAGCCTTGGCTGGGAGCTGTTGGCATTCTCTGTGGGCAATAAAATTCTGGCTGTTTGAGGAATTTTGGGTGTTTTCCTTGGGATTTGGGGGGTTTGGGGTGGGAGGGACCCCAAAACCCACCTGGGGACACTTTGGGCCATTCCAGCCTGGAATTCCTTCCCAAAATTCCCCCCAAAAAAATTCCCCTTTTCCATTAAATCCATTCCCTGAGTTCTGGAAAATGATTTATCTCAAATTCTTTTAGCTTCTGGAAGCAGCTCCAAAATTTTTTTTTATTTATTTTGCTCCAGTTTGGCATTGAATCCTCCCAGCCTGGAATTCCTTTCCCAAAATCCCACAAAAATTCCCCTTTCCCAATTTTAATCCATTCCCCATATCCTGGAATTCCATCTTTATCCCAAATCCCTCTCCAGCTCTCCTGGAGCCTCTTCAGCTCCTGAGGTTTCCCTGGAATTTCCCTTTTCCCACTTTCCCCAAGGACTGAGGTGACACTCAGGGTGACACTCAATGTGACACCAGGTGACACTCAGGGTGACACTCAGGGTGACCCCAGGTGACACTCAGTGTGACCAGGTGACACTCAGGGTGACCCCAGGTGACACTCAGGGTGACACTCAGGGTGACACTCAGGGTGACCCCAGGTGACACTCAGGGTGACCCCAGGTGACACTCAGGGTGACACTCAGGGTGACACTCAGGGTGACACTCTGTGACCCCAGGTGACACTCAGTGTGACCAGGTGACACTCAGTGTGACACCAGGTGACACTCAGTGTGACACTCAGGGTGACCCCAGGTGACACTCTGTGACCCCAGGTGACACTCAGGGTGACACTCTGTGACATCAGGTGACACTCAGGGTGACACTCAGGGTGACACTCTGTGACCCCAGGTGACACTCTGTACCCCAGGACAGACGTGGCAGCTCTGAGGAGTTTTTGGCACTTTTTGCTCTCCTGGTTTTTTGGTGGCCAAAACCCCAAAACCTGCCAGGAGCAGGAAACCCTCAGGAGCTGCCTGGGGACAGGGGGACAGACAGAGGGACATGGGGACAGAGAGAGAGGGGGACAGAGGGACAGGGGGACAGACAGAGGGGACAGAGGGACATGGGGACAGAGAGAGAGGGGACAGAGGGACAGAGAGAGGGGACAGAGGGACATGGGGACAGAGAGACAGAGGGACATGGGGACAGAGAGAGAGGGGACAGAGAGGACAGAGGGACAGACAGAGACACAAAGGGACACGGACAGAGGGATACGGTGGCAAAGGGACATGGGGACACAGGGACAGAGTGACACAGAGGGACATGGGGACAGAAGGACACAGGGACAGAGGGACATGAAGGGACACAGAGACAGAAGGACAGAGGGACAAAAGGGACACAGACAAAGGGACACTGGTACAGAAGGACACAGGGACAGAGTGACACAAAGGGACATGAGGACAGAGGGACATGGGGACACAGGGACAGAAGGACAAAGGTTCAGAGGGACATGGGGACACGGACAGAGTGACACAAAGGGACAGAGGGACACAGGGACAAAAGGGACACTGGCACAGAAGGACACGAGGACAGAGTGACACAAAGGGACATGAGGACAGAGGGACAGAAGGACAGAGGGACAGAAGGACAGAGGGACTGTGGCTGCACCACAAACCCACAGAAATCAGAGCACTGAGGCCGGCACAGCTCCATTAATTACCTGTAATTATCTGGCTGTTAATTGGGGTCATTGCATCAGCAGGGGCAGGGTCGCTGCACGCGGGGCTTGGGATTGGGATTTTGGGTTTGGGGTTTGGGATTTATGGGATTTGGGGTTTTGGAGTTTGGGGTTTGGGATTTGGATTTGGGGTTGGGGGTTTGGGATTTGGGGTTTGGGATTTGGGTTTGGAGTTTGGGGTTTGGGATTTGGGGTTGGGGGGATTTGGTTTATGGGATTTGGGGTTTATGGGATTTGGGGTTTGGGATTTATGGGATTTGGGGTTGGGGGTTTGGGATTTGGGGTTGGGATTGGGGTTTGGGATTTGGGGTTGGGGGTTTTTGGGGGATTTGTGGTTTGGGTTTGAGGTTTGGGGTTTGGGATTTGAGGTTTGGGGGTTTGGGATTGGGGGTTTGGCTGGGCCAGGGCAGGAACAGCCTCCCCATCTCCCCTTTCCCCTTATTTTCCTAATTTCCCCCTATTTTCCTAATTTTCCCCCTTTTTTCCCCTTATTTTTCTAATTTTCACCCTATTTTCCTCCTTTCCCTTTATTTTTGCCTATTTTCTAAATTCTTTTTTTTTTTTAACCTATTTCCCTAACTTCTCTCAGGCCTATTTTCCTAATTTTCCCCCTTTTTTGAGCCTATTTCTTAATTCTCCCCTTTTTTGGCCTATTTTCCTAATTTCCCCTTTTCCCCATTTTTTTTGCCTATTTTCCTAATTTTTCCCTTTATTTTTTTCCTATTTTCCTAATTTCCCATTTTCTTTCCCCCTTCTTTTTTTTTTTTGCCTAATTTCCTTTTTTTTTTTTTTTTTTTTCTATTTTCCTAATTTTCCCTTAATTTTCCCTTAATTTTATTTGGCCTATTTTCCTAATTCCTATTTTTAGTAAATAGAACTTTCACCCATTGATGAGGGAAGGGAAAAAATCCTGATTTCTGAAATATTCCAAATATTCCTGTTTAACCTGGGAGCAGCTGCCACAGCTGGTCTGGATTTCCATGAGAGAAAATCAATTTCCAGGCAGTTTCTGCTTCCAAAAAAATGTAAAAAATGGGAGAAAATGAGCTTTTAGTGCCTAAAAAAATCTCAGTTTTGTAGTTAAGAGATCCTGGGATTTTCCTGCCCAGGAATTCAGGGTGTTTTCCAAACAAAAAAAAAAAAAAAAATTGAAAATTAATTTGAAAATAAAAAATGGCTCAGAAAAAAACTTTTGAGCTTTCTCTGAAATGTGGCCACACCTCAGGAATAAATTTGGGATTTTTAAAGTTGATTTTTGACATTTTTTGGACAGAAAAGTCAAATTAGGAGGGGGAAAACTTGTTTTGAGAGGTTAAATAAAGGGGAAAAAGAAGAAAATTAGGGGAAATAGATCTGGCCAGTGAGAAATAATTGAATAATGTAATAATTTAATAATGGAGTAATTTAAAACCAGGGTAGCAGCAGCCTCTGGGGGCATGGGGAGACTTTAATGAGTTGCTTTAAACAGAAAACCTGAAGGTGAGAGTGCCAAATTCAGATTATTTTTAGCTGCTGAAGGATTAATTTCTGTAATTGGGCAAGCCCAGAGCTCCAGAAAAGTGGATCAGGAAAGGAATTTATGTGGAAAAAAAAAAAAAAAAAGCACCAGAGAAGGAAAAGCAGCAGCTGGGGACAATTCTGGGGATTTTTGGGGTTTTTTTCTGCTCTAGGAAGGGATTTTAAAGTTTTAAACCAGAATAAAGAGAATGAGAGGAAATCCAGGGTTAAATGGAGATTTTCTCTTTGTTTTTAGCAAATACAGGATGGGAGGAGGATGAGTGATGTAAAAAACTCAGGGACAACCTCAGAGAATTTGCAAATATTCCTCCTTTGATATGGAAAGTTTCTGAAGGGAATCTTTTCATGTCCAACAAGCCAAATCCAATCTAGCTCAGCTGGAAATATTCTCATTTCTGAATGCAAAAAAACTTCAAACAAAGCTGAGGAATCCTTGTTTGGTTTGGGTTTTTTTTTTGAAGTCTCAGGTAAAAAAAAACAAAAAAAAAAAAGAAAAAACGAAAAAACAAAGAAGAAAACCTGTGGAAGGAAATATAGACAGGCAGTGGTTTTTCCTAAATACCAAATTCCCAATTTATTTTTGCCTGAAATAAGAGTTGTGTGTCCCTGGGAGCAGGGCAGGGTTGGTTTGGGTATTTTGGATATTTTGGCTATTTTGGTTATTTTGGATATTTTTGGTATTTTGGGTATTTTGGATATTTTGGGTATTTTGGGTTTTATTTCTTTATTGAGTCCCAGCTCCTGAGCCTCCCCCAGCCTGGTCCAGGCTGGATTTACAGAATTGTCCCTGAGGGAAGTGCAGGGACAGGGATGGGGACAGGGAATAGGGACAGAGATATGGGATGGGGAATAGGGACAGGGATATGGGATGGGGAATAGGGACAGGGATATGGGATGGGGAATAGGGACAGGGATATGGGACAGGGACATGGAAATAGGGATGGGGACATGGGATGGGGGCAGGGAATAGGGACAGGGATGGGGACACAGGACATGGGATGGGGACAGGGACACTGGATAGGGACAGGGGATAGGGAATAGGGACAGGACAGGGACACTGGATGGGGACAGGGACACAGGACAGGAACACCAGGCAGGGAGAGGGGATAGAATCAGGGACATGGGATGGGGACACTGGAGAGCAGGTTTGGGGACACTGGAGAGCAGGTTTGGGGACACTGGATGAGGACACTGGAGGGCAGGTTTGGGGACACTGGAGGGCAGGTTTGGGGACACTGGATGAGGACACTGGAGGGCAGGTTTGGGGACACTGGAGGGCAGGTTTGGGGACACTGGATGAGGACACTGGAGGGCAGGTTTGGGGACACTGGATGAGGACACTGGAGAGCAGGTTTGGGGACACTGTGTGGGGACACTGGAGGGCAGGTTTGGGGACACTGGAGAGCAGGTTTGGGGACACTGGAGGGGGACACTGGAGAGCAGGTTTGGGGACACTGGAGGGCAGGTTTGGGGACACTGGAGGGCAGGTTTGGGGACACTGGAGGGCAGGTTTGGGGACACTGGAGGGCAGAGGTGACACCTGGCACAGGACAGGGAGGGGAAAGGGCAGAGCAGAGCCGGGGGCTCAGCACTCGTGTTCAGCTGCTGGGGGGGAACCCTGGATTCCAGGGCTGGGGGACAGAGGGGCTGGGGAACAGAGAGGTGCAGGGGTTCCAGGATTTGGGGAACAGAGGGTTCCAGGGGTTCCAGGATTTGGGGAACAGAGGGTTCCAGGGGTTCCAGGATTTTGGGGAACAGAGGGTTCCAGGGGTGAGATTATTTTAGGGAACAGAGGGATCCAGGGGGTTACAGGATTTTGGGGAACAGAGATCCAGGGGTTAGAGGATTTTGGGGAACAGAGGATTCCATGGGTGAGATTATTTTAGGGAACAGAGGGTTCCAGGGGTTCCAGGATTTTGGGGAACAGAGGGATCCAGGGGTTAGAGGATTTGGGGAACAGAGGGTTCCAGGGGTTCCAGGATTTTGGGGAACAGAGGATTCCATGGGTGAGATTATTTTAGGGAACAGAGGGTTCCAGGGGTTCCAGGATTTTGGGGAACAGAGGGTTCCAGGGGTGAGATTATTTTAGGGAACAGAGGGTTCCAGGGGTTAGAGGATTTTGGGGAACAGAGGGTTCCAGGATTTGGGAACACAGAGTTCCACACAGAAAATTCCAGTGGTTAAAGGATTTGGGGGGACAGACAATTCCAGGGGTTAGAGGGTTTTGGGGAAGAGAGGATTTGGGGGAACAGAGACTTCCAGGGCACAGAGGGTTCCATGGGTTAGAAGATTTTAGGGAACAGAGGGTTCCAGGGGTTAAATGAGGTTTTGGGGGAACAGAAGATCCCAGGGGTTAGAGGGTTTGGGGGATTAAAGGATTTTGGGGAACAGAGAGTTTGGGAAACAGGGTTCCAGGGGCTCCAGGATTTTGGGGAACAGAGGATTTTGGGGAACAGTGGGTTCCAGGGTTAGAGGATTTGGGGGAACAGAAGATCCCAGAAGTCAGAGGATTTTGGGGAACAGAGGGTTTTGGGGGAACAGAGGCCAGACAAAGTTAAAAAGATAAAAGTAGATATATTTTATTTAATATTTTTTATTTAAGGGCCTGCAGGTGCATTAAGGGCAGACAAAGCCTCTCCAAAATGGACAGTGGAGTTCTGCAGACAAGTTAAGTCTGGTTTATTTAAGTCTGGTTTATAAGTTTGGTTTATTTACAAAATCAGGGTTTAATCCTCCAATTCCAGCTTCCACACTCCCCCGGGTTGCTCCCCCCAAATTCACTTTTATTGATATTTTCTGGGGTCACAGCCCCAGAGGGGTTGTTTTGTCTGCCCAAAAACTGCACACCAAGTTTGGTGTGAAAAATACTGAAGCTGAAATCTGAAGGAATCAGCAGCAATGCAGGAGTTGAGAAATACAAAAGTTAAAATCCAAGGGCACCAAGAGCAGTGCAGGATTTGAAAAGTAGGAAAAGTAAGATTTTAAGGCACCAAGAGCAGTAGAGGATTTGAAAAGTAGGAAAGGTAAAATTTTAAAGCATGAAGAGCAGTACAGGACTTGAGAAATAGAAAAAGTAAATTTTTAAGGCACCAAGAGCATCAGAGAATTTGAGAAATACAAAAGTTAAAATCTGAAGGAACCAAGGGTAGTAGAGGATTTGAGGAATAGAAAAGTTAAAATCTGAAGGCACCAAGAGCAGTACAGGATTTGAGAAATAGAAAAAGTAAATTTTTAAGGCACCAAGAGAAGTAGAGGATTTGAAAAGTAGGAAAGGTGAAATTTTAAGCCACGAAGAGCAGTAGAGGGTTTGAGGAATATAAAGGTGACGTTTTCAGGCACGAGGAGCAGTGCAGGATTTGGGAAATACAAAAGGTAACGTTTTCAGGCACGAGGAGCAGTGCAGGATTTGGGAAATGGAGAAGGTAAGATGAATTTCTGGCGGCAGCAGCAGCACCAGCGCCCAGCGGCCCCCGGCAGGTGGAGCTGCCCGCGCCGGGAATAAAGTCGGGAGAAGAAAAGCGGCCAAACGTGAGCGGGATGGGGCGGCTGGAGCGGGGACGGAGCGGGTAAGGAACGGGGAGGGAATGGGGAGGGAATGGGGAAAGGAACGGGGAGGGAATGGGGAAAGAACGGGGAAAGGAACGGGGAGGGAACCGGGAAAGGAACGGGGAGGGAATGGGGAAAGAACGGGGAAAGGAACGGGGAGAGAACGGGGAAAGAACGAGGAGAGAACGGGGAGGGAATGGGGAAAGGAATGGGGATGGAACCGGGAAAGGAACGGGGAGGGAGCGGGCACGGATCGGGCTGGGATTAGGCACAGATCAGGCATGGATAGGGCTGGGAACGGGCACGGATAGGGCTGGGAACGGGCATGGATAGGGCTGGGAACGGGCACGGATAGGGCTGGGAACGGGCACGGATAGGGCTGGGAACGGGCACGGATAGGGCTGGGAACGGGCACGGATAGGGCTGGGAACGGGCACGGATAGGGCTGGGAACGGGCACGGATAGGGCTGGGAACGGGCACGGATAGGGCTGGGAACGGGCACGGATAGGGCTGGGAACGGGCACGGATAGGGCTGGGAACGGGCACGGATAGGGCTGGGAACGGGCACGGATAGGGCTGGGAACGGGCACGGATCGGGCACGGATCGGCGGAGCCGCACCACAAAGAGCTCGGGCTGCCGGAGAGACAAAAGAAAAGGCTTGGAAAAGCAAAAAAAAAAAAAAAAAAAAAAAAAAAGAAGGTTTGGAAAGGCAGAAAGGCGCCACCTCCATCCATGCATCCATTCACGGGTCCATCCGCGCTGGGAGGGAGGACGGAACCGGGTCCGGGTCCCGGTCCCATTCCCGTCCCCTCTCCCATTCCCGCTCCCGTTCCGTTTCCCGGTGCCGATCCCGGTCCCGTTCCCATTCCCCATTCCCTCTCCCGGTCCCGTTCCCTCTCCCGGTCCCGTTCCCGGTACCGCTCCCATTCCCGTTCCTTTTCCTGGTGCCGATCGCGTTCCCGATCCAATTCCCATTCCCGATCCCACTCCCGGTCCCGTTCCCGATCCCATTCCCGATCGCGATCCAATTCCTGATCCCGGTCCCATTCCCGATCCCATTCCCGTTCCCGATCCAATTCCCGGTCTCGTTCCCTATCCAATTCCCGTTCCCTTTCCCGGTCCCGCTCCCATTCCCGGTCCCGTTCCCGATCCAATTCCCATTCCCGGTCCCATTCCCGATCCAATTCCCGGTCCCGTTCCATCTCCCGGTCCCATTCCCGATCCAATTCCCATTCCCATTCCCGGTCCCATTCCCGATCCAATTCCCGTTCCCGGTCCCATTCCCAGTCCCGGTCCCATTCCCGATCCAATTCCCATTCCCGTTCCCATTCCCATTCCCGGTCCCGGTCCCGCCCTGCCCTGCCCTGCCCCGCCCGGCCCCGCTCCCTCCCCGCAGCAGCTGCAGCGCTTCAAAGTGAAATTCCGGAGGAAATTTAAAGAGCATCCGGATCCGGAGAAAGACAGAAAGAAAGAGGAAGGGAGAGGGGAAAAAAAAAAAAAAAATTTAAAAAAAAAAAAAAAAAAAAAAAGGAGGAGGCGGCGGCCGGAGAGCAGCGGGACCCGGCGGGGACGCGGTGAGACCGCCCGGGGGTTGATTTTAATTTTTAATTTTTATTTCTTTTCCTTTGCTTTCCTTATCCACCACCGAGCCGCTTTTAAAGGCAGCGGAGAAGGAAATTAAAGGGTTAAATGGCGGCTTGGTTGGTTTTGTTCTTTTTTTTTTTTTTTTTTCTCTCTGGGAAGTTCAGCCTCGCCGTTTATTTTTGGGGTGAGCGATTGCGAGGTGCTGCAACTTTTTAAAATTCTCTTTTATACCGGGGAAAGGCTCTGCTGGTGTGGGAATCCAAACTGGGAGAACTGGAGCCGCCGAAACTTTTCCAGGAGTTGAAAAATTCGGGATTTTGTCGGGTTTGTTGTGACTCTGCCATTGGGTAAAATGGATCCTGGTTGGATTTTCCGGGGGGTTTAAAGTCGGATTTTGCCCAAAAGTGAAAGAATTCTGCGGGGTTGGGGATTTGGGAGCTTGGGTTGGGTTTAATTTGTTCCAAGTTTCACTCCCGGAACTTTTTGGACTTTGCTGTGAATTTCTGGTGCAATCGAGGCTTTGGGGCTGACAGAAAATTCCCCCAAAACTTGGCAGGGCAGGAGGGAGTGAAAAACATTCCTGGGGGCTGCTCTTCCTTTTTTTTTATTTTCCTTTTTTAAAAGTTTTCCCTTTTAAAAAAAATTTTCCTCCTTTTATTTAATTTTTTTTCCTCCTTTTTATTTTTATTTTTTCCTCCTTTTTATTTTTATTTTTCCTCCTTTTTATTTTTATTTTTCCTCTTTTAAAAAAAATTTATTCCCTCTTTTTTTTTTTATTTTCCTGTTGTTTTATTTTTATTCTTCCTCCTTTTTTTAAATTTTTCCTCTTTTTAATTTTTGATTTTATCTCCTTTTTAATTTTTGTTTTTTTCTCCTTTTTAATTTTTGCTTTTTTCTCCTTTTTAATTTTTGTTTTTTTCTCCTTTTTAATTTTTATTTTCCCTCCTTTTTAATTTTTATTTTCCCTCCTTTTTAATTTTTATTTTCCTCTTGTTTTATTCTTATTTTTCCTTTTTTTTTTTTATTTTTCCTTTAAAAAAAATCCCTTTTTGCCTCCCTAGATAAATCAGTCAGGCCGAGCTCGGGGAGGGATCAGAAGTGACAGAAATGTGAAACTCCTTTGAAGCTGGCACAGGATCCAGGTTAAATCCCATTTCTGTCAAAACTCTGCAAAAATTCTGCACAAACTCCTCCAGGAGAGGTTTTGTTAAACCCAGACTAAAATCCTGCTCAGCTCTGGGGTCCCTGCCCAGGGTTCAAATGTTGGGGTGCAGGTCTGTAATAATTAACATTGGTCTGTAATTAACCTCAGTGTGTAATTAACCATTGCTCAGCTGGACATTTCTACCCAAAAAAATTCATTTTTACCCCCAAAATTCCCCCTTTCCACCCCTAGAAATTCCCCATTTCTACCCCCAAAAATTCCTGATTTCCACACCAAAACTTTCTCATTTCCACCCCCAAAAATTCCCCCTTTCCACCCTGAAATTCCCTATTTCTGCTCCCAAAAACTCCTCATTTCCATCCCAAAAACTCCTCATTTCCACCCCAAAAATTCCTGATTTCCACTTCAAAACCGCCTGATTTCCACCCCCAAAAATTCCTCATTTCCACCCAAAAATTCCCCATTTCTGCTCCCAAAAATTCCTGATTTCCACACCAAAACTTTCTCATTTCCACCCTGAAAATCTTTCATTTCCATCCCCAAAATTCCTGATTTCCACCCCAAAAACTCCTAATTTCCACTTCAAAACCGCTTTCAAAACTGCTTTCCACCCCCAAAAATTCCCAGTTTCTACCCCCAAAAATTCCTGATTTCCACACCAAAACTTTCTCATTTCCACCCCTAAAAATTCCCCCTTTCCACCCTGAAATTCCCCATTTCTGCTCCCAAAAACTCCTCATTTCTACCCCCAAAAATTCCAGATTTCTACCCCCAAAAATTCCTGATTTCTACCCCCAAAAATTCCTCATTTCCACCCCCAAAAATTCCTCATTTCTGCCCTGAAAATTCTCAATATTGGTAAATTCTCAATGCTGAGGTAGGTGCTGATTATCAAATATAAATTCAATATATAAATATATTAAATATATTCATTTATATTATAATATATATTATTTATATATTTATATTGCACAGGGAGGTGCAATTTACTGACTTTAATTGGAGCCATAATGAGTTTATCCCAAATTAATTTGGTCACTGTCCTGGTCAGGGTTGTGATCCTGGAGCTCTGGCAAGGACAGAGGGAAAAAAGCAAAAATATTTAATAATAATAATAATAATAATAATAATAATAATAATAATAATAATAATAATAATAATAATAATAATAATAATAATAATAATAATAATAATGTAATATATACAGTAAACATAGAATAATAGAATATATTAAAAATATGATATAATAGAGTAATATAATTGAATAGAGTAATAATATGAGTTATAATACAATATTTATTAAAAATAGCAAGAAAAGTCTGGGGGACTTTTCCCAGGAAAGGGAAATAAATAAATATATATATATATTAAATATATATATATATTTCTACAATATATTATAGAATAATAAACTTGTTAGATTAGAATAATAGAATAGAGTAATAATAAAATTAATAAAATATTTATTAAAAGAAAAAAGTCTAGGGGACTTTTCCCATGGAATAGAATGATATAGTATATTATAGAATAATAAACTTGTTAGGATAGAATAATAGGATAGAGTAATAATAAAATTAATAAAATATTTATTAAAAAAAATCTAGGGGACTTTTCCCATGGAATAGAATAGAATAATATAATATATTATAGAAAAATAAACTTGTTAGAATAGAATAGAGTAATAATATAATATAGTGCTAATATAATAAAATATTTATTAAAAATAGCAAAAATTTAGAGGGGCTTTGCAGAGAGAGGCACAGAGTGTTGGAGAAATATTTTTGTATTTTCCATTTCTCTTTTTCCCATTGCTGGAGGGATTTTCTGAGATGTTTAAAATTCCTGAGCTGCAGCCTGGTTTGATTTGTTTATTTTTATTTTTTTTTTAATTTTTAATTGCTGCATTTGGGATGGGAAAAATCTGTCATCCCAAACTCTGGGATAGGAAAAATGTGTCTTGACAAAGTTTGGGATGGGAAAAATCTATTTTTCCAGATTTTGAGGTGGGAAAAATCAGTTTTCCCAAACTCTGGGACAGGAAAAATGTGTTTTCCCCAGACTTTAGGATGGGAAAAATCCATTTTCCCCAAATTTTTGGGATGGGAAAAATCAGTTTTCCCAAAGTTTGGGATGGAAAAAATGTGCATTCCCAAACTTTTTGGGATGGGAAAAATGCATCTTCCCAAACTTTGGGATTGGGAAATTCTTACTTCCCAAACTTTGGGATGGGAAAAATCAATTTTCCCCGAATTTTAGGATGGGAAAAATCGTATTTCCAAACTTTGTGATGGGAAAAATCCAATTTCCCAAACTTAATTCCCAAAGCACTTCTGCTGTTCAGCATCCAGGGGTGGAATTTTGGAATATCCTGGAATATCCTGGATTATCCTGGATCCTGAAATATTCTAGATTATCCTGGAATATTCTGGAATATCCTGGAATATCCTGGATTTTACCACAGAGCCAGTGGTGGGAATTTTGGGCAGGGTGAGGAAAAGCAGAGGGGGAAGGAGCTGAGGAGTGACTTTTAATTTATTAATTATAATTTATTTCCTTTATGATTTAATTTATTGCGCCCCATTTCCCCTGCCAGACAGACAGACACAGACAGACAGACACAGACAGACTGACAGCAGCAGAGATAAAAGCCAAGCAAGCAGCGTGGGGGAGGGGAGGAGCAGGAGGATTTGGGGGGATTTTGGGGAATTTTGGGATCTCCCCGTGCCCCAGTTCTGCCTCTGGGAGCTCCGGGCTCAGACCCAGCCTGGCTGCTGCTGCTCGGGGGGTTTGGGGGTTTTTTGGGGTTTTGGGTTTTTTTTGGGGGGTTTTTTGGAGGTTGTTTTGAGGTTATTTTAGTGTTTTCTTGGGGTTGTTTTGGAGTTATCTTAGGGTTTTTTTTGGGGTTATTTTAGGGGTTTTTTGGGGGTTGTTTTGGGTTATTTTAAGGGTTTTCTGGGGGTTGTTTAGGGGTTGTTTTGGGGTTATTTAGGGGTTATTTTGGGGTTTATCTCGCAGGGAGAGCCTGGCTGGGCTCTCAGCTGACTCAGCGTGGCCACTGGCCAGGGCTGGGGCTCCCTCTGGGGCTGCTCTCATTTCATCCCTGTCCTGCTCACTCATCCTGTCCTCTTCTCACTCTCTTTTAATTTCTATCCTGTCCTGCTCACACTCCTTCCATTTTTTTCCTGCTCACACTCATTCCATTTCTGTCCTGCTCTCTCATTCCTGTCCTGCTCACTCTCATTTCATTCCTGTGCTGCTCACTTGTCTCTGTTCTCATATTCACTCTCATTTCTGTGCTGCTCTCATTTCTGTCCTGCTCTCACTCTCATTCCATTTCTCTCCTGCTCTCACTCACTTCTCCTCTGCTCTCACTCATTCCATTCCTGTCCTGCTCTCACTCATTCCATTTCTGTCCTGCTCACTCTCATTTCTGTGCTGTTCACACTCATTTCATTTTTGTCCTGCTCTCACTCACACTAATTCCTGTTCTGCTCTCACTCATTTCTATCCTGTCCTGCTCACTCTTTTTTTCCTGCTCACTCTCACTCATTTCTATCCTGCTCTCATTCCTGCCCTGCTCTCACTCATTTTTCTCCTGCTCACTCTCATTTCTGTCTTGCTCACACTCACACTCATTTCTGTCCTCACTCTCCTTCATTTCTGTGCTGCTCTCACTCATTTCTGCTCTCATATTCACTCTCATTCCTGTCCTGCTCACACTCATTTCTCCTGCTCACTCTCATTCCATTTCTATCCTGCTGCTGCTCACTTTTATTTCATTTTAATCCTACTCACACTCATTTCTGGGCTGCTCAAATCCTCTCTCATTTTGTCCTACTCTCTCTCATTTTCCCTGCTCACTCTCATTCCTGTGCTGCTCACTTTTATTTCATTTTTTTCCCTGCTCACTCTCATTCCTGTGCTCTGGGGTGTCCCTGCTGTGCCAGCCCCTCTCTGTGTCCCCTCTGTGTCCCCTCCCTGTCCCTGGGGGATTTGGGCAGAGACCTGGGGACACTTGGGGACAGCGTGTGTGACATCAGTGTTCATTCCACAGGCAGGGGGGGTTTAGTCAGTGCTGGGTTTGGTGCTGGGTTTAGTTAATGCTGAGTTTAGTCAGTGCTGGGTTTAGTTAATGCTGAGTTTAGTCAGTGCTGGGTTTAGTGCTGGGCTCAGGCCCTGGCAGCTCTCCTGCCCTCCCAGCAGATCCTGCTGCTGCTGCCATCTGTCCCCACCTGTGTCCCCTCAGGTGTCCCCACCTGTGCCACTGTGTCCCCACCTCCCCTGGCCCTGCTCAGCCCGAGAATTTGGGGCACAAATCCCGATTTTCTCACTGGTGGTAAAGCTGCTCCTGAGGAAATGCAGGAACGTGGATTCCCATGGGGAGAGGAGAGGTGGAAATGAGAGCAGGAGCAGCTCTGTGTCCTCCTGATGGCTGAGGGGGGCTCAGGGCAGGGATCAGAAATGATTGATCCATCCCTGAGTCCCTGGATCCTCACTAAATATTCCCTGAGATTTCCCTGGGTCCTCCCCAAACCTTCCCTAGGTCCTCACTAAATATTCCCTGAGACTTTCCTGGATCCTCCCTAAATATTCCTGAGACTTTCCTGTGTCCCTGTGTCCTCCCCAAACCTTCCCTGAATCCTCCCCAAACCTTCCCTGGATCTCTGGATCCTCCCCAAACTTTCCCTGGATCCTTGGATCCTCCCCAAACCTTCCCTGGGTCCTCACTAAATATTCCCTGAGACTTTCCTGGATCCTCCCCAAACCTTTCTTGGGTCCCTGTGTTCCTTTGTCCTCCCTAAATATTCCCTGAGACTTCCCTTGATCTTCCCTAAATATTCCTGAGACTTTCCTGTGTCCCTGGATCCTCCCCAAACCTTCCCTGGATCCTCCCCAAACCTTCCCTGGATCCTCCCCAGACCTTCCTTGGATCTCTGGATCCTCCCCAGACCTTCCTTGGATCTCTGGATCCTTCCCAAACTTTCCCTGGATCCTCCCCAGACCTTCCTTGGATCTCTGGATCCTCCCCAGACCTTTTCTGGATCTCTGGATCCTCCCCAAACCTTCCCTGCCAGGAGAAGCCATTTGGGTCTTTGCTCAGGGAGCTCAGGAACACCTGGGGAAGAGGGGAATGGGTGAGACCATCCCCAAAAATGGGTGAGACCATCCCCAAAAATGGGTGAGACCATCCCCAAAAATGGGTGAGACCATCCCCAAAAATGGGTGAGACCATCCCCAAAAATGGAGTGAGACCATCCCCGAAAATGGGTGAGACCATCCCCGAAAATGGGTGAGACCATCCCCGAAAATGGGTGAGACCATCCCCAAAAATGGAGTGAGACCATCCCCAAAAATGGAGTGAGACCATCCCCAAAAATGGGTGAGACCATCCCCAAAAATGGGTGAGACCATCCCCAAAAATGGGTGAGACCATCCCCAAAAAATGGGTGAGACCATCCCCAAAAAATGGGTGAGACCATCCCCAAAAAATGGGTGAGACCATCCCCAAAAATGGGTGAGTGAGACCATCCCCAAAAATGGGTGAGTGAGACCATCCCCAAAAATGAGTGAGTGAGACCATCCCCAAAAATGAGTGAGTGAGACCATCCCCAAAAATGAGTGAGTGAGACCATCCCCAAAAATGAGTGAGTGAGACCATCCCCAAAAATGAGTGAGTGAGACCATCCCCAAAAATGAGTGAGTGAGACCATCCCCAAAAATGAGTGAGTGAGACCATCCCCAAAAATGAGTGAGTGAGACCATCCCCAAAAATCAGTGAGACCATCCCCAAAAATCAGTGAGACCATCCCTTGTTTCCCCTGCTGCTGCTGCCACTGGGGTTTCAGTGAATATCCAATAAATGATGGGGCTCTTTTAGTGAATATGCATTAAAATAATGCATATATTGTAGTGAATATCCATTAAATGATGGGGTTCATTTAGTGAATATCCATTGAAAGGGGTTCATTTAGTGAATATCCATTAAAAAATGGGGTTCATGTATTGAATGACGGGGTTCTGGTAGTGAATATCCACTAAAAAAGAAATGAAGGGGTTCATTTAGTGAATATCCATTAAATGATGGGATACTTTTAGTGAATATCCATTAAAAGAAGGGGTTCTTGTAGGGATTTTTCACTAAAATAGGAATGAAGGGGTTCATTTAGTGAGTATCCATTAAAAGGGGTTCATTTAGTGAATATCCATTAAAAGATGGGGTTCATATAGTGAATATCTATTAAAGGATGGGGTTCATTTAGTGAATATCCATTTTAAAAAGGGATTCTTGTAGGGAATATCCATTGAAATAGAAATGAAGGGGTTCATTTAGTGAATATCTATTAAATGAAGGGGTTCTTATAGTGAATATCCATTTAAAAAAGGGATTCTTGTAGGGATTATCCACTAAAATAGAAATGAAGGGGTTCATTTAATGAGTATCCATTAAAAGAAGGGATTAATTTAGTGAATATCCATTAAAAGATGGGGTTCATATAGTGAATATCTATTAAAAAATGGGATTCTTTTAGTGAATATCTATTAAAGGATGGGGTTCATTTAGTGACTGTCCATTAAAAGATGGGGTTCTTGTAGGGAATATCCATTGAAATAGAAATGAAGGGGTTCATTTAGTGAATATCCATTAAAAGATGGGGTTCTTTTAGTGAATATCTATTAAAGGATGGGGTTCATTTAGTGAATATCCATTTAAAAAGGGGGTTCTTGTAGGGAATATCCATTGAAATAGAAATGAAGGGATTCTTTTAGTGAATATCTATTAAATGAAGGGGTTCTTATAGTGAATATCCATTTAAAAAAGGGGGTTCTTGTAGGGAATATCCATTGAAATAGAAATGAAGGGGTTCATTTAGTGAATATCCATTAAAAGATGGGGTTCTTTTAGTGAATATCTATTAAAGGATGGGGTTCATTTAGTGAATATCCATTTAAAAAAGGGATTCTTGTAGGGATTATCCACTAAAATAGAAATGAAGGGGTTCATTTAATGAGTATCCATTAAAAGATGGGGTTCATTTAGTGAATATCCACTAAAAGGGGTTCTTATAGTGAATTTTTATAGTGAATATCCAATAAATGAGGTACTTACAGTGAATAGATGGGGTTCTGGTAGGGAATATCCACTGAAATAGAAATGATGGGGTTCAATTAATGAATATCTATTAAATGAAGGGGTTCTTATAGTGAATATCCATTAAAAAAAGGGGTTATTGTAGGGATTTTTCACTAAAATAGGAATGAAGGGGTTCATTTAGTGAGTATCCATTAAAAGGGGTTCATTTAGTGAATATCCATTAAAAGATGGGGTTCTTTTAGTGAATATCTATTAAAGGATGGGGTTCATTTAGTGAATATCCATTTAAAAAAGGGGGTTCTTGTAGGGAATATCCACTGAAATAGAAATGAAGGGATTCTTTTAGTGAATATCTATTAAATGAAGGGGTTCTTATAGTGAATATCCATTTTAAAAAAGGGATTCTTGTAGGGATTATCCACTCAAATAGAAATGAAGGGGTTCATTTAATGAGTATCCATTAAAAGAAGGGGTTCATTTAGTGAATATACATTAAAAGAAAGGATTCATTTAATGAATATCCATTAAAAGATGGGGTTCTTTTAGTGAATATCTATTAAAGGATGGGGTTCATTTAGTGAATATCTATTAAAAAATGGGGTTCATATAGTGAATATCCATTAAAAGATGGGGTTCTTTTAGTGAATATCTATTAAAAGATGGTGTTCCTATAGTGAATATCCATTAAAAGAAGGGGTTCTTTTAGTGAATATCCATTAAAAGGGGTTCATTTAGTGAATATCCATTAGAAGGGGTTCTTTTAGTGAATATCTATTAAAGGATGGGGTTCTTTTAGTGAATATCCATTAAAAGATGGGGTTCATATAGTGAATATCCATTAAATATCCATGAAATGAAGGGATTCTTTCAGCTGGGACAGGCTCTGCTGAAATTCTCACTTTCCAAGGACCCAACAGGGAATAATTGCTGGATTTTTATTTTTTTTTCCATCTCCAGGGAATGAATCCCTGTGGAGGCAGAGCTGGGAAGGAGCCTCAGAGCAGCTGAGAGAGCCCTGAGGAGGAGGGGACACCCCAAAAACTGCACCCCAAAACCTGCACCCACTGTGGCCTGCTGCCCCCAGTGACAAATGTCAACAGCTCGGTAAATCCTGAAAATCCCTTTTTTTTTTAAATTTTTTTTTTTTCTTTTTCTTTCCCCCCAAGATAAATCATGATCCATGTGGAAACAGAACCTGGAAAATTAATCTGAATCTGCTTTTTTTTTTTTTTGTTTTTGTTTTTTTTTTTTTTTCCTGTCCCTCTCACCCCTGTTTTTTGGGGATTTTATTTCCCTGTCCCCGTTATCCCTATTTGGAATTTTTGTTTTCCTGCCCTTTTCTCTCATCCCTGTTTATGACTTTTTTTTTTTTTTTCCTGTCCCTCTCACCCCTGTTTTTTTATTTTTATTTTCCTGTCCCTCTCATCTGTGTTTTTTTGAGTTTTTTCTTTTCCTGCCCTTTCCTCTCATCCCTGTTTGTGATTTTTCTTTCCCTGTCCCTCTCACCCCTGTCCTTTTGTGATTTTTGTTTTCCTGTCCCTCCCTCTCATCCCTGATTGGGATTTTGGTTTTCCTGTCCCTGTCCCTTATCTCTCAACCCCCAATTTTTTGTGATTTCTCTTTCCCTGCTCTCACCCCCATTTTTGTTTTCCCTTTTCCTGTCCCTCTCACCCCTGATTTTTTGGGGATTTTTGTTTTCCTGCCCTTTCCTCTCATCCCTGTTTGTGATTTTTCTTTTCCTGTCCCTCTCACCCCTGTTTTTTTGTGATTTCTCTTTCCCTGCTCTCACCCCATTTTTTACTTTTTTTTCCCCACTCTCACCCCATTTTTTGGATCTCTCTCCCTGTTCTCCCCCCATTTTTTGGATTTCTCTCCCTTCTCTCACCCCATTTTTATTATTTCTCTTTCCCTGTCCCTCACCCTGTTATTTTACGATTTCTCTCCCTTTTCTCCCCCCATTTTTAGGATTTCTCTCCCCCCATTTTTTGGATTTCTCTCCCTTCTCTCCCCCTGTTTTTATGATTTCTCTCCCTTCTCTCACCCCATTTTTTGGATTTCTCTTTCCCTGTCCCTCACCCTGTTATTTTATGATTTCTCTCCCTGTTCTCCCCCCATTTTTATGATTTCTCTCCCTTCTCTCACCCCATTTTTTGGATCTCTCTCCTTGTTCTCACCCCATTTTTTGGATCTCTCTCCCTGTTCTCCCCCCATTTTTTGGATTTCTCTCCCTTCTCTCCCCCCATTTTTTGGATTTCTCTCCCCCCATTTTTTGGATTTCTCTCCCCCCATTTTTTGGATTTCTCTCCCCCCATTTTTTGGATCTCTCTCCCCCCATTTTTTGGATCTCTCTCCCCCCATTTTTTGGATCTCTCTCCCCCCATTTTTTGGATCTCTCTCCCCCCATTTTTTGGGTTTCTCTCCCCCCATTTTTTGGGTTTCTCTCCCCCCATTTTTTGGGTTTCTCTCCCCCCATTTTTTGGATTTCTCTCCCCCCATTTTTTGGATTTCTCTCCCCCCATTTTTTGGATTTCTCTCCCCCGTTTTTTGGCTCTCTCTCCCTCTGACCCATCTCTGTCCCCTGCAGGGAGCAGCCCATTTTCAGCACCCGGGCTCACGTGTTCCAGATCGACCCGGCCACCAAGAGGAACTGGATCCCCGCGGGCAAACACGCCCTGACCGTCTCCTACTTCTACGATGCCACGCGGGGCGTGTACAGGATCATCAGCGTGGGCGGGGCCAAGGTGGCTGCACACATCCCCAAAAATAATAGTTTTTCCCCCCCAAAAATAATAGTTTTTCCCCCCCAAAAATAATAGTTTTTCCCCCCCAAAAATAATAGTTTTTCTCCCCCAAAATAATAGTTGTTCCCCCCACCAAAATAATAGTTGTTCCCCCCCCAAAAATAATAGTTGTTCCCCCCACCAAAATAATAGTTGTTCCCCCCACCAAAATAATAGTTGTTCCCCCCCCAAAATAATAGTTGTTCCCCCCCCCAAAAATAATAGTTGTTCCCCCCCCCAAAAATAATAGTTGTTCCCCCCCCCAAAAATAATAGTTGTTCCCCCCCCCCAAAATAATAGTTGTTCCCCCCCAAAATAATAGTTGTTCCCCCCCCAAAAATAATAGTTGTTCCCCCCAAAAAGCAGGTTTAAAAAAAAAAAATACCTCAGCTGTTCTCCCAGAAAACCCTGATTCCCTGGTGGATTCCCTGATGCCCTGATTGATCCCTGATAATCAGATTGATTCCCTGATTGATCCCCTGATTATCTGATTGATTCTCTGATCCCCTGATTCTGATTCCGTGATTGATTCGATTCCTTGATTATCTGTTTCTCTGATTCTTTGATCCCCTGATTGATCCCTTGATTGATCTGCTGATTCCCTGGTTGATTCCCTGATTATGTTTCTCTGATCACCTGATTGATTCTCTGATTGATTCCCTCACTCCCCTGATTCTGATCCTCTGAGTATCTGATTGATTCCCTGATTATCTGTTTCTCTGATTATCTGATTCCCTGTTGATCCCCTGATTGATTCCCTGATTATCTGTTTATCTGATCCCCTGATTGATTATCTGATTCCCTGATTCCCTGATTGATCCCTTGACTCCCTGATTGATCAATCCCCTGACTCCCTGATTGATTCCCTGATTGATCCCCTGGTTATCTGATCAATCCCCTGATTGATCCCCTGACTCCCCAGTACTCTGATCCCCTAATTGATCTCTTGACTCCCTGATTGATCCCCTGACTCCCTGATCCCCTGATAGATCCCCTGATTATGTTTCTCTGATTCCCTGATTGATTCTGTGATTGATCCTATGATCCCCTGATTGACTGATCCCCTGACTGATCCCCTGACTCCCTGATTGATTCCCTGACTGATTCCCTGATTGATCCCCTGGTTCTCTGATCAGTCCCCTGATCAGTCCCCTATCAATCCCCGATCAATCCCCGATCAATCCCCGATCAATCCCCTGATCAGTCCCCCGATCAATCCAGATCAAACCCTGATCAATCCCCGATCAATCCCCGATCAATCCCCTCCGTCCCTGACCGTGCTGTCCGTCCCCAGGCCATCATCAACAGCACCATCACCCCCAACATGACCTTCACCAAAACCTCCCAGAAGTTCGGGCAGTGGGCGGACAGCAGAGCCAACACGGTCTATGGGCTGGGCTTCGCCTCCGAGCAGCACCTGGCGCAGGTGAGGGCCCGGGAGGGGTGAGAGCCTGGGATGGGTGGGAGCCTGGCACCTGGTACAGGTGAGGGCCTGGGATGGGTGAGAGCCTGATACCTGGTACAGGTGAGAGCCTGGCACCTGGTACAGGTGAGAGCCTGGTACCTGGGCAGGTGAGAGCCTGGGATGGGTGAGAGCCTGGCACCTAGCACAGGTGAGAGCCTGAGACCTGGCACAGGTGAGAGCCTGGGACAGGTGAGAGCCTGACACCTGGTACAGGTGAGAACCTGAAATGGGTGAGAGCCTGGTACAGCTGAGAGCCTGACACCTGGCACGGGTGAGAGCCTGAGATGGGTGGGAGCCTGGGACAGGTGAGGGCCTGAGGCCTGGCACAGGGGAGAGCCTGGGATGGGTGGGAGCCTGATACCTGGGCAGGTGAGAGCCTGACACCTGGGACAGGTGAGAGCCTGAGACCTAGCACGGGTGAGAGCCTGGTACAGGTGAGGGCCTGAGACCTGGCACAGGTGAGACCCCAAAACAGGTGAGAGCCTGACACCTGGCACAGGTGAGTCCCTGAAATGGGTGAGAGCCTGAGACCCTAACACCTGGCATGGGTGAGACCCCAAAACAGGTGAGGCCCTGACACCTGGCTCAGGTGAGACCCTGAAACAGGTGAGGCCCTGACACCTGGCTCAGGTGAGACCTGAGAGAAACCTGAGCAGGTGAGACCCTGGCACAGGTGAAGCCCTGACACCTGGTACAGGTGAGACCCTGACACCTGTCTAGGTGAGAGTCCTGACACCTGAGAAATTAAAAATAATTTTAAATGGTGCTACAGACACTGAACCCACAGCCCTGAGTGCCAAATTCTGGGGTTATTCCACATTTTTATTGTTTAAAAGAAATTTAAAATAATTTTAAATGGCTCTCCTTGTCCTGTTTCTGAGTGCCAAATTCTGGGGTTATTCCCTGAATTAAAAAGAATTTAAGAGAAATTAAAAATAATTTTAAATGTTGCTACAGACCCTGAACCCAGAGCCCTGAGTGCCAAATTCTGAGGTTATTCCATGAATTTTTACCATTTAAGAGAAATTTAAAACCATTTTAAATGGTGCTGCAGGCCCTGTTTCCAAGTGCCAAATTCTGGGGTTATTCCAGGGATTTTTACCATTTAAGATAAATAAAAACAATTTTAATGGTTCTGCAGAAAGGGAGGAGCCCATTCCCCATTCCCAGAACATTCCCAGTGACTTTTTCCTTCCCCTCCCAGTTTGCAGAGAAATTCCAGGAGGTGAAGGAAGCTGCTCGTGTGGCCAGGGAGAAATCCCAGGATAAAACTGAGCTGACCAACCCTGCCCTGAGCATCACATCCCACCAGGTAAGGCTGGGGAGAAAGTGAGAAAAAGGGAAAAAAGGAGAAAAATAGGAAAAAAAGTGAGGGAAAGGGGGACAAAAGGTGAGGAAAAGTGGAAAAAAAAAGGTCAGGAAAAGGGGAAAATGTGGGGAAAAGGGGAAAAGATGAGGTTTCCCTTCCATTTCTTCTTCCATTTCTTCTTCCATTTCTTCTTCCATTTCTTCTTCCATTTCTTCTTCCATTTCTTCTTCCATTTCTTCTTCCATTTCTCTTCCCTTCTTTCCTTGCTCATTCTCAATTTTTTTCCCATTTTTCTTCCCTTCTTTCCTTTCTCTTTTCCAATTTTTTCCCCCATTTTTCTTCCATTTTCCCCCCATTTTTCTTCCCTTCTTTCCTAATTTTTCTTGCATTTCTCTTCCCTTCTTTCCTTTCTCTTTCCCAATTTTTTCCCTCATTTTTCTTCCATTTTCCCCCCATTTTTCTTCCCTTCTTTTCTTGCTCTTTTGCAATTTCCCCCCATTTTTCTCCCATTTTCCCCCCATTTTTCTCCCATTTTCCCCCATTTTTCTTCCATTTCCCCCCATTTTTCTCCCATTTTTCTCCCCTCACCCCATTTCCCACTTCCCCAGCTCTGATTTGGGCTCTGAGCATCAGCAGATCCCAGACAACGATTCCATCTCTGAATTATTGATGTGTGGCTGCTCGCAGGAGCGGGGCTGTCTCCTGCAATTAAATCTGGAATTCAATCTCCTGGAATTTCATCAGCCCTCCCTCCATTTCTCCTTCTGTTCTGCTTTCCCCTCGTGTTTTTTGGGATGGGAATTCCCAAAATAGCAGCTCTGGGGCCTTTTAGGGCCGTTCCCATCCCATTTCTCAGCCCTAATTCCCAGAAAATGAAACTCCTGCTCCTTCCATTGCTGGGCTGTGCAGGGATGTGGGGATGGAAAGGGATAAATTATGGGGGCAGAGGTTGTTTGTGCTCCCACATTTTTGGGAAATGACATTCCCAAAATTCCTAATTCACATCTGGGGTGTGAATTTCAGCTTCAGGAAATCCCCCTGAGGAAATCCCTTCAGGATTCCCCCTCATGGAATCCTCCCTCATGGAATCCCCCTCATGAAATCCCCCTCATGAAATCCCCCTCATGGAATCCCCCTCAGGAAAATCCTCCCTCATGGAATCCCCCCTCAGGAAAATCCCCCCTCAGGAAAATCCCCTCATGGAAAATCCCCTCATGGAAAATCCCCTCATGGAATCCTCCCTCATGGAATCCTCCCTCATGGAATCCCCCTCATGGAATCACCCTCAGGAAAATCCCCCCTCAGGAAAATCCCCCCTCAGGAAAATCCCCTCATGGAATCCCCCCTCAGGAAAATCCCCCTCAGGAAATCCCCTCATGGAATCCCTTCAGGAAATCCGTCAGGAATTCAGCAAAGCCCTGGAAGAGCAGCTGAGGTTTGGGGCTGTGTCAGGGGCTGTGGTGGCCACAGGGCCAGTGCAGGCAGGGTTGCTGGTGGCCACAGGGCCAGTGCTGGGTTGGTGGCCACAGGGCCTGTACAGGGAGGGTTGGTTGGTGGCTCCAGGGTCAATGCAGGGAGGATTGGTGGCCACAGGGCCAGTGCAGGCAGTGCTGGGTTGGTGGCCCCCTGGCCGGTGCTGGGCTGGCTGCTGGCCCCATGGGCAGTGCTGGGTTGGTGGCTCCAGGGTCAATGCTGGGCTGCTGGCCCCGTGGCCAGTGCTGGGTTGGTGGCTCCAGGGTCAATGCTGAGCTGCTGGCCCCCTGGCTGGTGCAGGGTTGGTTGGTGGCCCCCAGGGCCCATACAGGCAGGATTGGCTGCTGGCCCCATGGCCAGTGCTGTGTTGGTGGCCCTCTGGCCAGTGCTGGGTTGCTGGTGGCCCTCTGGCCAGTGCTGCCCCTGCTCCCCTCTCCCGCAGGTGCTGCCCAGCCCCGTGCTGGGCTCCAACGGCCCCGGGGAGGACAAGCTGTTCCGCAGCCAGAGCGCCGACGTGGAGAGCGGCAGCGACAGGGAGCGCCTCAGGAAGATGCTGTCCGAGGGGTGAGGCTGTCTGTCTGTCCGAGGGGCGAGGCTGTCTGTCTGTCCGAGGGGTGAGGCTGTCTGTCCGAGGGGTGAGGCTGTCTGTCTGTCCGAGGGGTGAGGCTGTCTGTCTGTCCGAGGGGTGAGGCTGTCTGTCCGAGGGGTGAGGCTGTCTGTCCGAGGGGCGAGGCTGTCTGTCTGTCCGAGGGGCGAGGCTGTCTGTCTGTCCGAGGGGTGAGGCTGACTGTCCGAGGGGCGAGGCTGTCTGTCAGTCCGAGGGGCGAGGCTGTCTGTCTGTCCGAGGGGTGAGGCTGCCCCACAGCCCCGCAGCTGCAGATCTGGGATTGGGTATCCCAAAGGCTCCTGAGCCCTTCTGTCTTCTGATTATCCTGAGTGATGCCCTGTGCTCGCTGCTCAAATCCTCCACAGGATTCATTTCCCAATTTTCCAATTTTTTTACCATTCTCTGTGCTAGTCACACAAACAAAAAGCTATATAATTTAAAACTTTAAATGTAATTTTTGATTTTTTTTTTTTTAATTTTAAATTGTAAAATCTATCAGGAAAGTGACCCTCATTTTCCACACTGAGGTTCTGATGCCCAATAATCCGAGAATATGAAGAATTTCCTGATTATTTTTTTTTTACCATTCTCTGTGCTAGTCACACAAACAAAAAGCTATATAATTTAAAACTTTAAATGTAATTTTTTATTTTTTTTTTAATTTTAATTTTAAATTGTAAAATCTATCAGGCAAGTGACCCTCATTTTCCACACTGAGGTTCTCCGAGAATATGAAGAATTTCCTGATTTTTCTTTTTTTCCCATTTTCTGCGTTAATCACACGAACAAAAACCCATTTAATTAATTTTTTTTATTAAATGTAACCCCCTCTCTGCTGTGTCCCCAGCTCTGTCAGTGAGGTGCAGTGGGAAGCTGAGTTTTTCAGCCTCCAGGACAACAACAGCCGGCTGGTGGCGGCGCTGCACGAGGCCAACGCCAGCGTGGAGCAGTGGAAGAAGCAGCTGCTGGCCTACCAGGAGGAGACTGAGAGCCTGAGGCACAGGGTGAGCCCCAAAAATAATCCCTGTGCTGCTTGGGGTGAGCCCCAAAAATCCCTGTGGTGATTTGGGGTGAGCATCAAAAATAATCCCTGTGCTGCTTGGGGTGAGCCCCAAAAATCCCTGTGGTGATTTGGGGTGAGCCCCAAGAATCCCTGTGCTGCTCCCAAAAATCCCTGTGCTGATTGGGGTGAGCCCCAAAAATTGTCTGCTGACTGGGGTGAGCTCCAAAACATCCCTGTGGTGATTGGGGTGAGCCCTGAAAAATCCCTGTGCTGGTTGGGGTGAACCCCAAAAAAAATCCCTGTGCTGATTGGGGTGAGCCCCAAAAAATCCCTGTGCTGATTGGGGTGAGCCCCAAAAAATCCCTGTGCTGATTGGGGTGAGCATCAAAAAACTCTGTGCTGCTCCCAAAAATCCCTGTGCTGATTGGGGTGAGCCCCAGAAAGTGTCTGCTGACTGGGGTGAGCTCCAAAACATCCCTGTGCTGATTGGGGTGAACCCCAAAAAAAATCCCTGTGGTGATTGGGGTGAGCCCTGAAAAATCCCTGTGCTGATTGGGGTGAACCCCAAAAAAAATCCCTGTGGTGATTGGGGTGAGCCCCAAAAAAGTGTGTGCTGATTGGGGTGAGCCCCAAAAAATCCCTGTGCTGATTGGGGTGAGCATCAAAAAACTCTGTGCTGTTCCCAAAAAATCCCTTTGCTGATTGGGGTGAACCCCAAAAAAAATCCCTGTGCTGATTGGGGTGAGCCCCAAAAAATCCCTGTGCTGATTGGGGTGAGCTCCAGAAAGTGTCTGCTGATTGGGGTGAGCTCCAAAACATCCCTGTGCTGATTGGGGTAAGCCCCCAAAATAATCCCTGTGCTGCTCCCAAAAATCCCTGTGGTGATTGGAGTGAGCCCCAAAAAATTCCTGTGCTGATTGGGGTGAACCCCAAAAAATCCTCTGTCCTGCTCCCAAAAAAACTCCTGTGCTGACTGGGGTGAGCCCCAAAAAAATCCCCCTGTCCTGCTCCCAAAAAATCTCCTGTCCTGATTTGGGGTGAGCCCCCCCCAAACCCCCTGTCCTGATTTGGGATGAACCTCCAAAAAAAAAACAAACAAAAAAAAAACCAAACAAACAAACAAACAAAACAAAAAAAAAAAAAAAAAAAAAAAAAAAAAAAAAAAAAAAAAAAAAAAAAAAAAAAAAAAAAATCCTGTCCTTAAAAAAAAAAAAAAAAAAGTCTCTTGCCTTAAAACAAAAAACCCTGCTACCTTTAAAATCTTCCTCCAGGCTTTTAAGAACAAATCCTCCTCATGAATAATCCAAGCCCACCCAGATGAGTTTTTCATTTTGCATTTTTCAGGGTTTCCCTTCCAGCTCAGCAGCTCCAGAGGTTTTTTGGAGCTCTCTGCCCAGAGGTGTAAATGGAGTTTTGGTGCTGGGCTGGGGGAGCAAAACTCCTGCAGAAAACACAGAATTGGAATTTTTTTAACCACAAAGTGATTCTGGGCTTGATCCAGGCAGAGCAGAAAGGGATTTTTATTTTTTTTTTATTTTTCCCTTTTTCCAAGTGGGAGCTGCTGTGAAGCCAGGTGGGTTCCCAGGAATTCCAGAGAATTCCAGAGAATTCCAGAGACCTGTAGAGCCAGGGAATTCCTGCAGTCTGGGTTTTATGTGGTTGTTTTTGGTTGGATTAATTAAAAATTAAATTAATTTTGCAGCAGGTGCTGCACTGTGGGTCACAGTGTGTAATCATTAGGTTAAATATTAGTATTAATAATACTAGTATAAATAATAATAATTATTTATAATGAATATTTATAATAAATAATATTAGTATAATAAATGTTAGTATAATAAATGTTAGTAAAATAAATGTTAGTATAAATAATATTAATATAAATAATAGAGATGTTATTTTGTAATTGGGTAATTAGCTTTTAATGATTTTGTGATCAGCAACATTTTTCTTGTTTTTAGCTTTGCTGGAAGTGCTGCAGAACTCACAATTGATTGGGGATTGATTGGTGATTGATTTGGGATAGATTGGGGATTGATTGGTGATTGATTGGTCATTGATTTGGGATAGATTGGGGATTGATTGGTCATTGATTGGGGATTGATTGGTCATTGATTTGGGATTGATTGGTCATTGATTTGGGATAGATTGGGGATTGATTGGTCATTGATTTGGGATTGATTGGTCATTGATTTGGGATTGATTGGTCATTGATTTGGGATTGATTGGTCATTGATTGGTCATTGATTGGTGATTGATTTGGGATAGATTGGGGATTGATTGGTCATTGATTTGGGATAGATTGGGGATTGATTGGTCATTGATTGGTGATTGATTTGGGATTGATTGGGGATCGATTGGCAATTGGGGATCGATTGGCGATTGATTTGGGATAGATTGGCGATTGATTTGGGATAGATTGGCGATTGATTTGGGATAGATTGGTGATTGATTTGGGATAGATTGGTGATTGATTTGGGATAGATTGGTGATTGATTTGGGATAGATTGGGGATTGATTGGTCATTGATTGGTGATTGATTTGGGATTGATTGGGGATCGATTGGCAATTGGGGATCGATTGGCAATTGGGGATCGATTGGCGATTGATTTGGGATAGATTGGTGATTGATTTGGGATAGATTGGTGATTGATTTGGGATAGATTGGTGATTGATTTGGGATAGATTGGTGATAGATTGGGGATTGATTTGAGATACATTGGGGATTGATTTGAGATACATTGGTGAGAGATTGGGAATTGATTGGTGAGACATTGGTGATAAATTACTGATAATTTAGTGATAGATTAGTGATTGATAGAGATAGATTAGTGATAGATCAGTGATATCACTATCACAGATTAGTGATAGTGATTATAGATACAGATATAGAATTTACTATAGATTAATAAGAATTAATAACCAAGTCCCAACACAAAAATTCCACCTCTAGTGCTTCAATCCCACCTCTGACTGAAACCAGAGGGAAAAAAAAAAAATTAATAATCATTAATAATAATAATTAATACTAATCCCCTTGCAGGTGGCAGAGCTGGAGTCTCAGGGCACTCAGGACTCCTCCAGTGACAACAACAAGGAGGAGCTGAGCCAAACCCTGGAGGAGCTGGAGCTGCTGCTCAAGGCCAAGGACGAGGTGAGGGAAACCTGAGGGCACCAACAGCAGCAGGAATAGAAATGGAATCTGAGAAATTGAAATAGAAAAGGTAAAACCTGCAGGAATTGAGAAATGGAAAAGGTAAAACCTGCAGGAATCAACATCTGTGCAGGAATTGAGAAATGGAAAAGGTAAAATCTAAAGGAATCAAATAGAAAAGGTAAAATCTTAACTCACCACCAACAGTACAGGAATTGAGAAATAGCAAAGCTGAAATTTGCAGGAATCAAGAGCAGTAGAGGATTTGAAAAAGAGAAAATGGAAAATCTGAAGGAATCAACATCTGTACAGGAACTGAGAAACAGAAAATGTAAAATTTAAACACACCAACAGCAATACAGGATTTGAAAAATAGGAAAACTAACATCTGGAGGAATCAACAGCAATACAGGATTTAAGGAATACAGAAGCTGAAATTTACAGGAATTAAGAGCAGTGCAGGATTTGAGAAGGAGAAAAATTAAAATCTGAAGGCACCAAGAGCAGTACAGGAATTGAGAAATAGAAAAACTAAAATCTTAACACACCACCAGCAGTACATGATTTGAGATATTGAAAATGTAAAATCTTAAGGAATCAAGAGCAGTAGAGGATTTGAAAAATGGAAAAATGTAAAATCTGAAGGAATCAACAGCAATACAGGATTTAAGAAATACAAAAGCTGAAATTTGCAGGAATCAACATCTGTACAGGATTTGAGAAATACAAAAGTTAAAATCTCAAGGCAGAGAGGAACTGAGAAATAGAAAAACTGAAATTTTAACACACCACCAGCAGGACAGGATTTGAAAAATTGAAAATGTAAAATCTTAAGGAATCAAGAGCAGTAGAGGATTTGAAAAACTGAAAGAAGGCATCAACAGTAGTGCAGGATATGAGAAATACAGAAGCTGAAATTTGCAGGAATCCAGAGCAGTGCAAGAATTGAGATATAGAAAAATTTTAACACACCTCCAGCAGTACAGGATTTGAAAATCAGAAAATCAGAAAAGGTAAAATGTGGAGGCACCAAGAGCAGTGGAGGATGTGAGGAATTGCAAATGTAAAATTTTTAGGAATCAAGGGCAGAGGAGGATGTGAGGAACAGAAAATGTAAAAATCTTGAGGAATCATGGGCAGAGGAGGATGTGAGAAATTGAAAATGTAAAATCCTGAGGAATCATGGGCAGAGGAGGATGTGGGGAACAGAAAATGTAAAATCTTGAGGAATCAAGGGCAGAGGAGGATGTGAGGAACAGAAAATGTAAAATCCTGAGGAGAAGGGCAGAGGAGGATGTGAGGAACAGAAAATGTAAAATCCTGAGGAGAAGGGCAGAGGAGGATGTGAGGAACAGAAAATGTAAAATCCTGAGGAGAAGGGCAGAGGAGGATGTGGGGAACAGAAAATGTAAAAATCCGAAGGAATCAAGGGCAGAGGAGGATGTGAGGAACAGAAAATGTGAAATCCTGAGGAGAAGGGCAGAGGAGGATGTGGGTGCAGCACATGTGAGCTCTGGGCCCCCTCCCCAGGAGATCCAGATGTTGAAGAGCCAGAGGTGCGGCCGCTGGGAGGCCGAGGGCGAGCGCGAGGAGACGCTGCAGAGGCTGCAGGTACGGGGGGCACGGGGGGCTGGGGCAGAGCCTGGGGGGTCCTGGCACCTCCCAGCCCCAGCACTGCTGGATTCCTGCTGGGGGGTGGGAGCAGAGCTGGGCTGGAGCAGCAGGAGGGTCTGGGGGGAGAAAACTGAGAGATCTGGAGCCACACACGGGATCCCAGGGCAGGAGCAGAGCCAGAGACAATCCAGGGCCAGTCCAGAGCCAGTCCCACCAGCCTGGGGAGGATCCAGAGCCAATCCCACCAGCCTGGGGAGGATCCAGAGCTGCTCCAGAGCCAATCCCAGCAGGCTGGAGAGATCCAGAGCCAATCCCAGCAGCCTGGGGAGGATCCAGAGCTGCTCCAGAGCAAATCCCAGCAGGCTGGAGAGATCCAGAGCTGCTCCAGAGCCAATCCCAGCAGGCTGGAGAGATCCAGAGCTGCTCCAGAGCCAATCCCAGCAGCCTGGGGAGGATCCAGAGCTGCTCCAGAGCAAATCCCAGCAGGCTGGAGAGATCCAGAGCCAATCCCAGCAGCCTGGGGAGGATCCAGAGCAGCTCCAGAGCCAATCCCACCAATTGGGACTGATGATCTAGATTTTGGGGATGATCTAGAACCAATCCCACCAGCCTGGGAGGATCCAAACCAAATCCCACCAGCCTGGGAAGATCCAGGAACGGCTCCAGAGCCAATCCCAGCAGGCTGGGAATGATCCAGAGCCAATCCCAGCAGCCTGGGAATGATCCAGAGCCAATCCCAGCAGCCTGGGAATGATCCAGAGCCAACCCCAGCAGGCTGGGAATGATCCAGAGCCAATCCCAGCAGGCTGGGAATGATCCAGAGCCAGTCCCAGCAGGCTGGGAATGATCCAGAGCCAACCCCAGCAGCCTGGGAATGATCCAGAGCCAATCCCAGCAGGCTGGGAATGATCCAGAGCCAACCCCAGCAGCCTGGGAATGATCCAGAGCCAATCCCAGCAGCCTGGGAATGATCCAGAGCCAGTCCCAGCAGGCTGGGAGGGTCCCCATGGGCAGGGCCGGGCTCGGGGACAGAGCTGGCCCAGGGTGACACTCTCAGGGGACACCGTGGGTCAGTCTGGGGGCTCTGAGCAGTGTTTGTGTCTGTGTGTCTGTCTGTCCGTGTGTCTGTCTCTCTCTCTATCCGTGTGTCTGTCTGTGTGTCCGTCTGTCTGTTCGTATGTCTGTCTCTCTCTCTATCCGTGTGTCCGTCTGTCTCTCTCTGTGTGTGTCCATGTCTCTGTCCGTGTGTCGGTGTGTGTGTCCATGTGTCTGTCGGTGTGTCTGTCTCTCTGTCCGTCTGTCTCTCTCTCTGTGTGTGTCCATGTGTCTGTCCATGTGTCGGTGTGTGTGTCCATGTGTCTGTCGGTGTGTCTGTCTCTCTGTCCGTGTGTCCGTCTGTCTCTCTTTCTCTGTGTCCGTGTGTCCATGTGTCTGTCGGTGTGTCTGTCTCTCTGTCCGTGTGTCCGTCCGTGTGTCGGTGTGTCGGTGTGTCTGTCCATGTGTTTCTCTGTCTGTCCGCGTGTCTGTCGGTGTGTGTGTGTCTCTCTCTGTCTGTCTGTCTGTCCGTGTGTCTCTCTCTCTGTCTGTCTGTCCGTGTGTCGGTGTGTCTGTCGGTGTGTCCGTGTGTCTCTCTCTCTGTCCGTGTGTCGGTGTGTCGGTGTGTCTGTCTCTCTGTCCGTGTGTCCGTCGGTGTGTCTGTCCGTCCATGTGTCGGTGTGTCTGTCCGTGTGTCTCTGTCTGTCCGCGTGTCTGTCGGTGTGTCCGTGTGTCGGTGTGTCTCTCTCTCTCTGTGTGTGTCCGTGTGTCTGTCGGTGTGTCTGTCTCTCGGTGTGTCCGTGTGTCCGTCGGTGTGTCCGTGTGTCTGTCCGTCCGTGTGTCGGTGTGTCTGTCGGTGTGTCTCTCTGTCTGTCGGTGTGTCTCTCTGTCTGTCTGTCGATGTGTGTCGGTCTGTCTCTCTGTCTGTCCGTCTGTCTGTCGGTGTGTCCGTGTGTCGGTGTGTCCGTGTGTCTGTCCGTGTGTCTCTCTGTCTGTCCGTGTGTCGGTGTGTCCGTCGGTGTGTCTGTCCGTCCGTGTGTCTGTCTGTCTGTCGGTGTGTCCGTGTGTCTGTCTGTCTGTCCGTGTGTCGGTGTGTCTGTCGGTGTGTCCGTGTGTCTCTCTCTCTGTCCGTGTGTCTGTCTGTCTGTCCGTGTGTCGGTGTGTCCGTGTGTCTGTCTGTCTGTCTGTCTGTCTGTCTGTCTGTCTGTCTGTCTCTCTGTCTGTCTGTGTGTCTGTCTGTCTGTCTGTCTGTCCGTGTGTCTGTCGGTGTGTCGGCGGGCCTCTGTCTGTCGGTGTGTCCGTGTGTCCGTCTGTCTGTCGGTGTGTCTGTCGGTGTGTCCGTGTGTCCGTCGGTGTGTCGGCGGGCGCGGCAGGATCTGGAGGCGCGGCACGCGGAGCTGCAGCAGCGGCTGGCGCTGGCGGAGCAGAGCGCGGCCGAGAGCGCGGGGCAGCGGGAGCGGCTGCTGGGGGAGCTGCGCCGGGCGGCCGAGACCATGGACGGCAAGATCTCGGAGCTCAGCGAGCTGCGCCAGGGGCTGGCCCGGCTGCTGGAGGGCAACTGAGCGGGGGCACCCCGGGGGCACCCCCAGAGCAGGGCAGCCCCGGCTGGCACCGGGCACCCGGGCTGGGGCACCCCGGGATCCTGGGGGACATCCTGGGGACATCCTGGGGCACCCCGGGATCCTGGGGGACATCCTGGGGACATCCTGGGGGCACCCCGGGATCCTGGGGACATCCTGGGGACATCCTGGGGGCTCCTGGGGGCATCCTGGGGGCATCCTGGGGACACCTGAAGATCCTGGGGGTAACCCCGACATCCTGGGGATTCCTGGGAGCACCCCGAGTTCCTGGGGACACCCCGGGCTCACCCCGAGATCCTGGGGGTTCCTGGGGGCACCTGGAGATCCTGGGGACAGCCCAGGCTGCTGGGGACATCCTGGGGGCACCTGGAGATCCTGGGGACAGCCCGGGCTCACCGCGAGTTCCTGGGGACATCCTGGGGACACCCCGACATCCTGGGGACTCCCGGGGGCACCTCGGGATCCTGGGGGTAACCCCGACATGCTGGGGGCACCCCGGTTCCCGGGTTCGAGGGTTCCTGCCCCCCACCAGCAGTGCCTGGCACAGCGGGCACCGGAGCGGCCACGGGGTGCCCAGAGAGACACAGGGCGAGGGGCGGCGGCTCCTGAACCCCCAAATCCTCTCCAGGGAGCTCCTGGATCCCCCAGAATCATCTCCTGAACCCCCAAATCCTCTCCAGGGAGCTCCTGGATCCCCCAGAATCATCTTCTGAACTCCCAAATCTTCTCCAGGGCTCCTGAACCCTCTGCAGGGAACACCTGAACCCCCAAACCATCTCCACAGAGCTCCTGAAATCCCAAAATCCTCTCCAGGGAGCTCCTGAACCCCAAAACCCTCTGCAGGGCTCCCAAATCCTCTCCAGAGAGCTCCCAAACTCCTGAATCCTTTTCATGGAGCACCTGAGCCCCCCAGATCTTCTCCAGGGAGCTCCTGGAGCCCCCAAATCCTCTCCAGGGAACCCCTGAACCCTCTGCAGGGAGCACCTGAACACCCAGATCCTCTCCAGGGGCTTCCAAACTCCTGAATCTTCTCCAGGGAGTTCCTGGACCCCCAAAATCGTCTCCAGGGAGCTCCTGGAGCCCCCAAATCCTCTCTAGGGAACGCCTGAACCCCCAAATCCTCTGCAGGGAGCACCTGAACCCTCTCCAGGGAGCTCCTGAACCCCCCAAAAATCATCTCCTGAATTCCCAAATCCTCCCCAGGGGCTCCCAAACTCCTGAATCTTCTCCAGGGAGTTCATGGACCCCCAAAATCCTCTCCAGGGCTCCCAAACCTCTGCAGGGAGCTCCTGAACCCCCCAAATCTTCTCCAGGGAGCACCTGAACCCCCCAAAATCTTCTCCAGGGGTTCCCAAATCCTCTCCAGGGAGCTCCTGGATCCCCAAATCCTCTCCAGGGAAAACCTGAACCCCTCAAATCTTCTCCAGGGGTTCCCAAATCCTCTCCAGGGAGTTCCTGAACCCCCCAAAAATCATCTCCTGAACCCCCAAATCCTCCCCAGGGGCTCCCAAACTCCTGAACCCCCCAAAATCATCTCCTGAATTCCCAAATCTTCTCCAGGGCTCCCAAACCTCTGCAGGGAACACCTGAACCCCCCCAAAATCCTCTCCAGGGAGCTCCTGAACCCCCCAAAAATCATCTCCTGAACCCCCAAATCCTCCCAGTCCCCCCCACCCTGCCCCATCCAGCTGTTCCAGCTGTGCCAGCCCTGCCCCCTCCCCTCCCCCAGTTTTTACATTTTCTAAGGGGAAGGGGCAGAACCACAAAAAAATCAAATTTTTTTCTGTAGATTTTTTTAGGAAAACCATTTGCCTTTTGCCAGCTGAGGGGGGGAGGGAGGAGAGTTCAGAATTCCTGAATTCCCCAAAATCCTGGGGGGTTCCAGAGGGGAAAATTCAGGATTTAAAACCTGGATCAGCTGAGCCCAGCAGGGCTGAATGTGTGGGGTGAAATTTGGGGTGGGGAGGGAGGATTTTGGGGATGCCAGGGATCCCATTCCAGGATTCCAGGGATTCCAGGATTCCAGAGATTCCAGGAAAAATCAGGAAAATAAAATAAAATAAAATAAAATAAAATAAAAAATAAATCAAACCTAGGGAAATCCAAGATTCCAGAGATTCTGCCCCAGGATTTCAGGGATGGTAAAATTCCAGAAATCCCAGAATTCCAGGGTTCCAGAGATCCCAGGAAAATTCAGAAAAACAGAAAAAACAAACAAACAAACAAACAAAAAAAAAAAAAAACAAAAAAAACCAAAAAAAACAAACAAACAAACAAACAAAAAAACACCCTAGGAAAACCCAGGATCCCAGAATTCCAGGGATTCTGCTCCAGGATTCCAGAGATTCCAGGACAAATCAGGAAAATAAAATTTAAAATAAACCAAACCTAGGGAAATCCAGGATTCCAGAGATTTTGCCTTGGGATTTCAGGGATGCCAGAATTCTAGAAATCCCAGAATTCCAGAAAAATTCAGAAAAATAGGGGGGAAAAAAAACTGGGAAAAACCAGAAAAATCCAGGATTCCAGAGATCCCAGGAAAATAAAATAAAAAATAAACCTAGGGAAATCCAGGATTCCAGAGATTCTGCCCCAGGATTTCAGGATTCCAGAATTCCAGGGATCCTGGTCCAGAGATCCCAGGAAAATCCAGAAAAATAATTTTAAAAAATTAAATAAAAACCTAGGAAAAACCTGGAAAATCCAGAATTCCAGAAATCCCAGAACTCCAGGGTTCCAGAGATCCCAGGAAAATTCAGAAAAATAATAATAAAAAAAAACCAAACCTGGAAAAATCCAGAATTCCTGGAATCTCAGGGTTCCAGAATTCCAGGGATCCTGGTCCAGGATTTGAGATCCCAGGAAAATTCAGAAAAATAATTTTAAAAAAATTAAATAAAAACCTAGGAAAAACCTGGAAAATCCAGAATTCCAGAAATCCCAGGATTCCAGAATTCCAAGGTTCCAGAGATTCCAGGAAAATTCAGAAAAATAATAATAAAAAAATAACCTAGAAAAATCCAGAATTCCTGGAATCCCAGGGTTCCAGAATTCCAGGGATCCTGCTCCAGGATTCCAGAGATCCCAGGAAAATTCAGAAAAATAATTTTAAAAAATTAAATAAAAACCTAGGAAAAATCTGGAAAATCCAGAATTCCAGAAATCCCAGAACTCCAGCGTTCCAGAGATCCCAGGAAAATTCAGAAAAATAATAATAAAAAAAAAACCAAACCTGGAAAAATCCAGAATTCCTGGAATCTCAGGGTTTCAGGATTCCAGAGATCCCAGGAAAATTAAGAAAAATAGAAAAAAAAATTAAAAAAATTAAAATAAAAAACTAGGAAAAACCAGAAAAATCCAGAATTTCACAAATCCCAGGATCCCAGAATTCCAAGATTCCAGAGATCCCAGGAAAATTCAGAAAAATTAAAAAAAAAAAAAAAAAAAAAAAAAACTAGGAAAAAAAAATCAGGGAAATCCAGAATTCCAGGAATCCCAGAATCCCAGAGATTTCTTCCTTCCAGAGAGGAAAAATTCAGGATTTAAAACCTGGATCAGCTGAGCCCAGTGGGGTTGGATGTGTGATGTGAATTTTGGGGTGGGGAGGGAAGATTTTGGGGAACCCCTCGGGGCAGGGGGGGTTGGGATTTGGATTAAAATTTGGATTAAATGGAGCAAATTTGGATTAAATGGAGGAAATTTGGATTAAATGGAGCAAATCGCAGCTGCCCTTGGATTTTGGCTTTTTCTTTTTTATTTTTATTGGGGGTTTTGTGGCTTTTGGATCAGGGAGCAGCTCCCAGGAAAATTCAAGAAAACAAAAAAAAAAAAAAAAAAAAAAAAAAACAAAAAAAACAAAAATAGGGAAATCCAGGAAAATCCCATAAAAATCCCATTAAAAACCCATAAAAATCGCAGGAAAATTGCAGAAAATCCCCCAAAAATATCCCATAAAAATCCCATTAAAACCCCAGGAAAATCCTGAAAAAATCCAAAAAAACCCCATGAAAATTGCAGGAAAATCCCATGAAAATCCCCCAAAAATATCCCATAAAAAGCCCATAAAAATCCCATTAAAAATCACATTAAAATCCCAGGAAAATCCTGAAAAAATCCAAAAAACCCCCATAAAAACCCCATGAAAATCACAGGAAAATCCCAAAAAATATCCCATAAAAACCCCCATAAAATTCACATTAAAACCCCAGGAAAACCCTGTAAAAATAAATAAAAATAAAAAAAAAAACATAAAAATTGCAGGAAAATCACAGGAAATCCCATAAAAATCCCCAAAAAATATCCCATAAAAATCCCATTTAAAAAATCCCATTAGAATCCCAGGAAAATCCTGTAAAAATCAAAAACAATCCCATGAAAATCCTATAAAAATCCCATTGGGTTTTGTGGGATTTTTATGGGATTTTTTTATTTTTACAGGATTTTCCTGGGTTTTAATGGGATATTTTAATCCCATGAAAATGTCATAAAAATCCAGCTTTGGTTCCCTGAAACCTCAGAGTGATTTTAAACAAGAGGTAAAATCATTCCCTTCCCCAATAAAATAAAATAAAATAAAATAAAATAAAATAAAATAAATAAAAAATAAAATAAAATAAAATAAATAAAATAAAATAAAAAATATAAAAGAAAATATAAAAGTAAATGTAAAATATAAAATATAAGATTTAAAAAATAAAATATAAAAGAAAATGTAAAATATAAAATAAAATAAATATAAAATGAAATGAAATGAAATGAAATAAAATAAAATAAAATAAAATAAACCCCCCTCTGGTGTTTTTTGTGGTTTTAGACATCAAATTATTGAATTTCCCAGCCTTGCCCTCAATACCTGAATTTTTATCAGGACAAATTCTCAGTGCAGGAAAAGCAAAAAGACTTGGGGCTATTTGTAATTAAATAATGTAATTAAATAATGTAATTAAATAATGTAATTAAATAATGCAATTAAATAATGGAATTAAATAATGGAATTAAATGATGCAATTAAAGAATGTAATTAAATAATAAAAATCAGTGAGCTGACCCTGCTGGGCTGCAGGAGCAGCTGCTCCTTCCTCAGAGTTATTTTTAGTTTTATTTGGAGTTTATTTATTTGGAGTTTATTTTTAGTGCAGAAATGCACAAGGGCAGCCCCAGCACAGGCACGTCCTGCATGGCTGGGCTGGGGGGGGAAGAACCCAAAAAAATCCCAAAAAACCCCCAAAAATAAAATAAAATAAAATAAAATAAAATAAAATAAACTAAACTAAACTAAACTAAACTAAACTAAACTAAACTAAACTAAAATAAAATAAAATAAAATAAAATAAAATAATCATAATTATTTCATGGTTATGACAGTTCTGCATGGCTGTGCTGGGGGGGGAAAGAACCCAAAAAAATCCCAAAAAACCCCCAAAAATAAAATAAAATAAAATAAAATAAAATAAAATAAAATAAAATAAAATAAAATAAAATAAAATAAAATTTTTAAAAAAATATAATAAAATAAAAATACAATAAAATAAAATAAAATAAAATAAAATAAAATAAAATAAAATAAAATAAAATAAAATAAAAAATAAAATAAAATAATCATAATTATTTCATGGTTAAGACAGTTCTGCATGGCTGTGCTGGGGGGGGGAAGAACCCAAAAAAATCCCAAAAAAACCCCAAAAAAGTCCCAAAAATAAAATAAAATAAAAATAAAATAAAATAAAATAAAAAATAAAATAAAATAAAATAAAATAAAATAAAATAAAATAAAATAAAATAAAATAAAATAAAATAAAATAAAATAAAATAAAATAATTATTTCATGGTTATGACAGTTCTGCATGGCTGTGCTGGGGGAGAAACAAACCAAAAAAAATCCAAAAAAATCCCCAAAAAAGTCCCTAAAATAAAATAAAATAAAATAAAATAAAATAAAATAAAATAAAATAAAATAAATAAAATTCAAAAATCCCAGTGCCCTCTCCCAGAGTAATTTGTAATTATGTTTTTAATTGATAATTATTGTGGGGATTTTATGATTGACAGCCCAGCACAGGCACGTCCTGCCTGCCTGTTCTATGGGATGGAAAACAACCCCAAAATAACCCAAAAAACCCAAAAAACCCAAAAAAAACCCCCAAAAAAATCCCAAATCCGGGGCGTGGAGGCGCCCCCTGCTGGCAGAGCCGCCCCAGCCCCGGGAAAAGGGAAAAATCATTTCTGGGGTAAAACTGAGATTTTTTTTTGGGTTTTTTTGGTGCCTTCAGAAAAGCAGAGTTTATTTTTGGGAAGAGGTGAAGCAGCAGAGAGAGGGATCAAACCTGACCCCAAAATTTCCCTTTTTTTTTTAATTATTTTTTTTATTTATTTTTCTCTTTCTTTTTTTATTTTTTTTTTAATTTTCTTTTTTTTTTTTTTTTTACCCACAAAGCCCCAGAGTGACTCCCAAGCCCAGATCAGCATTCCAAGGATTCCTGTGGGATTTAATTTCAATTTCAAATCTCACCTTCCTTAGGCTGTTTCTGGAGCCTAAATGGGATATTTGGGATAAAGATGGAATTCCAGCACACAGGGGATGGATTTAAACTGGAAAAGGGGAATTTGGGAGGAATTTTGGGAAGGAATTCTTGTCCAGGATGGAATTCCCAGAGCAGCTGTGGCTGCCCCTGGATCCCTGAAATCTCCAATCTTTTGGCATAATATATTCCAAATAATTTTGGAATAACAATATTTCAATCTTTTGAAATAACAATATTTCAATATTTTGGAATAACAATATTGCAATCTTCTGGAATAACAATATTGCAATCTTTTGGAATAACAATATTGCAATCTTTTGGAATAACAATATTGCAATCTTTTATCATAATAATTTTGGAATAACAATATTTCAACCTTCTAGAATAACAATATTTCAATATTTTGGAATAACAATATTGCAATCTTCTGGAATAACAATATTGCAACCTTTTGTCATAATATATTCCAAATAATTTTGGAATAACAATATTTCAGTCTTTTGGAATAACAATATTTCAATCTTTTGGCATAATATATTCCAAATAATTTTGGAATAACAATATTTCAGTCTTTTGGAATAATAATATTGCAATCTTTTATCATAATATATTCCAAATAATTTTGGAATAACAATATTTCAACCTTCTGGAATAATCCTGGAATCCTCTGGAGCAGCCTGGCAGGAACGGGGTGAGGTCTGAGCTCCTCAGTGTCAGGATTTTGGGATGTCCTCCCCGATTTTAATTAATTAAATTAATTGATGTCCAGTCCCAGCCCAGCGCAGCCCGGGCTGTCACTGCTGCTCCTTCCCGCCGCTCCTGCCCCGCCGCAGCTTCCTCTGCCGCAGCCGCTCCCTCCTGCCGGCCCCGCCCTGCCGCGGCCACGGCTCCTGGGGACACAGGGACAGAGGGACACTGGGGACACAGGGGACACTGAGGGGACAGAGGGGACACTGGGGACACTGAGGGGACACTGAGGGGACACAGGGGACACTGGGGACACTGAGGGGACAGAGGGGACAGAGGGGACAGAGGGGACACTGAGGGGACAGAGGGGACACTGAGGGGACACTGAGGGGACACTGGGGACATTGGGGACAGAGGGGACACTGAGGGGACACAGGGGACAGTGGGGGGACACAGGGGACAGAGGGGACACTGAGGGGATTGGGGACACAGGGGACACTGGGGACAGTGAGGGGACACAGGGGACACTGAGGGGACACAGGGGACAGTGGGGGGACACAGGGGACACAGGGGACACTGAGGGGATTGGGGACATTGGGGACAGAGGGGACAGAGGGGACACTGGGGACACAGGGGACACAGGGGACACTGAGGGGACACAGGGGACACAGGGGACACTGGGGGGATTGGGGACAGTTTGGGGACATTGGGGACATTGGGGGGATTGGGGGCATTGGGGACAGAGGGGACACTGGGGACAGAGGGGACAGAGGGGACACAGGGGACAGAGGGGACACTGAGGGGACACAGGGGACAGAGGGGACAGTGGGGACACTGAGGGGACATTGAGGGGACACAGGGGACAGTGGGGGGATTGGGGACATTGGGGACATTGGGGGGGATTGGGGGATTGGGGACAGTGGGGACAGTGGGGACAGAGGGGACACTGAGGGGACACAGGGGACAGAGGGGACACAGGGGACAGAGGGGACACTGAGGGGACACAGGGGACAGAGGGGACAGTGGGGACACTGAGGGGACATTGAGGGGACACAGGGGACAGTGGGGGGATTGGGGACATTGGGGACATTGGGGGGGATTGGGGGGATTGGGGACAGTGGGGACAGTGGGGACAGAGAGGGACACTGAGGGGACACAGGGGACAGTGGGGGGACACTGTGGGGATTGGGGACATTGGGGACATTGGGGACACGGGACAGTGGGGACACTGTGGGGATTGGGGACATTGGGGACACAGGGGACAGTGGGGACACTGGCGGGATTAGGGACAGTGGGGACATTGGGGACACTGGGGACATTGGGGGGATTGGGGACAGTGGGGACACTGAGGGGACAGAGGGGACACTGAGGGGACACAGGGGACAGTGGGGACACTGTGGGGATTGGGGACATTGGGGACATTGGGGGGATTGGGGACAGTGGGGATAGAGGGGACATTGGGGATATTGGAGACACTGGGGACACTGGGAATAGTGGGGACACTGGGGACAGAGGGGACACTGGGGGGATTGGGGACACAGGAGACACTGGGGATAGTGGGGACACTGGGAACACTGGGGACAGTGGGGACACTGAGGGGATTGGGGACACTGGGGATAGTGGGGGGATTGGGGACATTAGGGACGTTAAGGACAGTGGGGACAGTGGTGACATTGGGGACACTGAGGGGATTGGGGACACTGGGGATAGTGGGGACATTGGGAATTGGGGACCACTGGGGACATTGGTGACACTGGGGATTGGAGACTGGGGACACTGGAGACATTGGGGGCATTGGAGATTGGGGACAGGACACTGGGGACAGGACACTGGGGACAGGACACTGGGGACACGGGACAGGACACTGGTGACATTGGGGACACTGGTGACACTGGGGACAGGACACTGGGACACCCCCAGGACACTGGGGACACTGGGGACAGGACACTGGTGACATTGGGGACACTGGTGACACTGGGGACAGGACACTGGGGCACCCCCAGCCTGCAGAATTCAGCCCCTTCTCCATTTCCCTCCAGCATTTCAAACACCCTGATACCCAACCCAATTAACATAATAACACTCAAAATATTTGATGTGATAACATTTAACAATCACATCAAATTAACAGTATTTTAATATAAACACATAATAATTCAATATAAAACATTCAGTATTTCAATTTAACACTTTAACATAATAATTATAATTTTAATATAATAATATGTAATATTTTAGTATAACATTTAACTTTTTATAGAATAATAATTAATCTTTTGATGTAACAAGATTTAAATCTTTTAATATAATAATATTGAATATTTATTGTAGGATTATTTTAAATAAACCTTCCTCACCCAGCAGGGAGGAACTGATTTCCTTTTCCCATTATTTCCTTTTCCTTTTCCCATTATTTCCTTTTCCTTTTCCCATTTTCTTTTCCCATTTTCTTTTCCTTTTCCCATTCCCAATTTTTCCAGCCCACTCACCTTCCCTTCAAGGATCATCTGTTTCCTTTTATTGATTTCTTTCTTCTCATCAAAATCCATCCCCTCCAGCTCCTGGCAGAGGGAAAAGCAGCAGAGCAGGACTCAGACCCAACAAAAAAACCCAAAAACGGTGAAAAAAACCCCAAAAATGGTGAAAAAAAACAAAAAATGGTGAAAAAAAAACAAAAAATGGTGAAAAAAAACCCAAAAATTATGAAAAAAACCCACCAAAAATGGTGAAAAAAAACCCCAAAATAACTTCTAATATATTTTAAAAATATTAATTATTCTAATATATTTTATAAAATAGTAATAAATTCTAACATATTTTAGAAAATAGGAATTATTCTAATATATTTTTTAAAAAAGTAACTATTCTAATATATTTTAGAAAATAGTAATAAATCCTAATATATTATAGAAAATAGTAATTATTCTAATATATTGTAGAAAATAGCAATAAATTCTAATATATTTTAGAATATAGTAATTATTCTGATATATTTTAAAAATAATAATTATTCTAATACATTTTTAAAAATAGTAATAAATTCTAATATATTTTAGAGAATAGGAATTATTCTAATATATTTTAGAAAATACTAATAGGGACAAGATGGAGGTTCTTGGAAGTTTTTTGGTTTTTTTTTCTTTTTTCCTCCTAGTTTCAGGTAATAATTTTGGGTTGTGTGCAATCAAAATTAATTAACTAATTAATTAATTAAGTCACTCACAATCTCACACTCCCTCCTGGTGACGTTCACTTGGGTCAGGATGTTCAGCACCTGCTGCTCCTCCACAGGGAACTCCTGCAGCTTCAGCTCTAAAAATGGCAGAGCTCCTAAATGGAGAGACCCAAAAAATCAGGCGAAAAATCCAAAA
>NC_079361.1:4038384-4145939 GCF_029582105.1 Oenanthe melanoleuca | reverse complement strand
TGTGTGCCATCCCAGCCTCCAGTGTCACCTCAGGGGACAAGGATCCCCCTCAGGGTGTTTTTCAGAGTCCCCAAAATTTGGGACAGCCCCCCTAGAGCCTCTCCCCCAGCACCCCCAGGTGATAAACCACAATCCTCCCAAAAAAATCCGTGCTGCTCCCAAAGGTGATCTTCAGTTTATCCAGCACTGTCTCCTCCACCTGGAATTTGTTCAGTTCCCAGTGAAGGAATAACACTGGTATTGGGATGCCCACACCCACCCTGAGCAGCAGAATTCCCAAAAAAAATCCCCGAATTCCACCCCCCATCCCCCCAAACCATCATCCTGGGAAAGGATATTTGCATGGTGTGGTTGTCCTGGGGGTACAGCTCGGATATTTTCACCAGTTCCTCACCTGTCCTGCAGCCTGGGGAGGGAAGAGGGGAGGCTCAGGTGCTCCCAGGTGCTGTCCCAAAGTCTTCCCTGATGGGGACCAGCACCCAGAGACTCTCAGCTCCTCTCCCAAAATCTTCCCTGGTTCTTATCAGCACCCAGCTCCACTTTATTCACCCACAGAGCTGCTCCAGGTGCTCCCAGCTCCTCTCCCAAAATCTTCTCTGGCTTCCCCCAGCACCCAGAGGATTCCAGCTCCTTTTTATTCACCCACAGAGCTGCTCCAGCTCCTCTCCCAAAATCTCTGGTTCCCCCCAGCACCCAGCTCCTCTTTATTCGCTCCAGGTGCTCCTGAAGCCCTCCTGGATATTTGGGAACAGCTGATAAATCACCTCTGCCACCCTGCAGGATCCAGGTGTGGGTAAACTGAGACAGGACCCCAAAATTCAGCAATCCTCACCCTCCCACCCTGCAGGATCCAGCTGTGGGTAAATTGAGGTAAAACCCCAAAATCCAGCAATCCTCACCCTCCAGCGTGCACAGCTGGCTGGAAAATCCCCCCTGGAATTGGATGTGGAGCTGTGAGACCTTGACAGGACGAGGGAAATCCAGGGTGACCCACTGGGATGTGCCCTGGGTGGGGACAGGAGTGTCACAGGGGCCACACAGGGGGTGGCACAGGTGGCACAGCTGTGCCCCTGTCCGTGTCCCCACACCTGGTCTGAGTTCCAGCAGGTCTCCTCGCTGCCATCAAACAGGTGCTGCTTCCCAAACTGCTTCACATCCCTGTTCAGCACGGAGCTCACCCTGCAGGGGACAGTGCCACCACCCCCCAGGGACATCAGGGAATGGCAGGGGACAGTGCCACCAACCCCTGGGGACATCAGGGCATGGCAAGGGACAGTGCCACCACTCCCTGGGGACATCAGGGATGGCAGGGGACAGTGCCACCACCCCCCAGGGACATCAGGGATGGCAGGGGACAGTGCCACCAACCCAGGGACATCAGGGAATGGCAGGGGACAGTGCCACCACCCCCTGGGGACATCAGGGAATGGCAGGGGACAGTGCCACCACTCCCTGGGGACATCAGGGCATGGCAGGGGATAGTGCCACCACTCCCTGGGGACATCAGGGATGGCAGGGGACAGTGCCACCACCCCCTGGGGACATCAGGGAATGGCAGGGGACAGTGCCACCAACCCCAGGACATCAGAGCATGGCAGGGGACAGTGCCACCAACCCAGGGGGACATCAGGGAATGGCAGGGGACAGTGCCACCACCCCCTTGGGACATCAGGGAATGGCAGGGGACAGTGCCACCAACCCAGGGACATCAGGGAATGGCAGGGGACAGTGCCACCAATGCCTGGGGACATCAGGGAATGGCAGGGGACAGTGCCACCACCCCCTTGGGACATCAGGGAATGGCAGGGGACAGTGCCACCAACCCAGGGACATCAGGGAATGGCAGGGGACAGTGCCACCAATGCCTGGGGACATCAGGGATGGCAGGGGACAGTGCCACCAACACAGGGACATCAGGGCATGGCAGGGGACAGTGCCACCACTCCCTGGGGACATCAGGGAATGGCAGGGGACAGTGCCACCAACCCCCGGGGACATCAGGGAATGGCAGGGGACAGTGCCACCACCCCCCGGGGACATCAGGGATGGCAGGGGACAGTGCCACCAACACAGGGACATCAGGGCATGGCAGGGGACAGTGCCACCACTCCCTGGGGACATCAGGGAATGGCAGGGGACAGTGCCACCAACCCCCAGGGACATCAGGGAATGGCAGGGGACAGTGCCACCAACCCCTGGGGACATCAGGGATGGCAGGGGACAGTGCCACCACCACAGGGACATCAGGGATGGCAGGGGACAGTGCCACCAACCCCTGGGGACATCAGGGAATGGCAGGGGACAGTGCCACCAACCCCTGGGGACAACAGGGCATGGCAGGGGACAGTGCCACCACCCCTGGGGACATCAGGAATGGCAGGGGACAGTGCCACCAACCCCCAGGGACATCAGGGATGGCAGGGGACAGTGCCACCAATGCCTGGGGACATCAGGGCATGGCAGGGGACAGTGCCACCACCCCTGGGGACATCAGGAATGGCAGGGGACAGTGCCACCAACCCCTGGGGACATCAGGGATGGCAGGGGACAGTGCCACCACCCCTGGGGACATCAGGGAATGGCAGGGGACAGTGCCACCAACCCAGGGACATCAGGGATGGCAGGGGACAGTGCCACCAACCCCCAGGGACATCAGGGAATGGCAGGGGACAGTGCCACCAATGCCTGGGGACATCAGGGCATGGCAGGGGACAGTGCCACCAACCCCTGGGGACATTAGGGATGGCAGGGGACAGTGCCACCACCCCTGGGGACATCAGGAATGGCAGGGGACAGTGCCACCAACCCAGGGACATCAGGGATGGCAGGGGACAGTGCCACCAATGCCTGGGGACATCAGGAATGGCAGGGGACAGTGCCACCACCCCCTGGGGACATCAGGGCATGGCAGGGGACAGTGCCACCAACCCAGGGACATCAGGGAATGGCAGGGGACAGTGCCACCAATGCCTTGGGACATCAGGGCATGGCAGGGGACAGTGCCACCACTCCTTGGGGACATCAGGGAATGGCAGGGGACAGTGCCACCAACCCCTGGGGACATCAGGGAATGGCAGGGGACAGTGCCACCAACCCAGGGACATCAGGGATGGCAGGGGACAGTGCCACCAATGCCTGGGGACATCAGGGATGGCAGGGGACAGTGCCACCAATGCCTGGGGACATCAGGGAATGGCAGGGGACAGTGCCACCAACCCAGGGACATCAGGGCATGGCAGGGGACAGTGCCACCACCCCCTGGGGACATCAGGGCATGGCAGGGGACAGTGCCACCACTCCCTGGGGACATCAGGGAATGGCAGGGGACAGTGCCACCAACCCCTGGGGACATCAGGGCATGGCAGGGGACAGTGCCACCAACCCAGGGACATCAGGGCATGGCAGGGGACAGTGCCACCACCCCCTGGGGACATCAGGGCATGGCAGGGCCAGGGGACAGCAGGTGACAGGTGTGACAAGGGGAGGGGTCGGGACTCACCGTGTGGCTGTTTGGGCACAGACCAGCGGCTCCAGGGGCATCGCTGCTGAGGAGAGACCCGGTCAGGGGGTGGCAGGATGGGGACACCCAAAAACAGGGCTGGGGACACCCAAAATAGTGATGGGGACACCCAAAAACAGTGCTGGGGACACCTGAGAGAGAATGGGGACACCCAAAATAGTGATGGGGACACCCAAAACAGGGCTGGGGACACCCAAAACAGGGCTGGGGACACCCAAAAACAGTGCTGGGGACACCTGAGAGAGAATGGGGACACCCAAAACAGTGATGGGGACACCCAAAACAGTGATGGGGACACGTGGGTGGGAATGGGGACACCCAAAACAGGGCTGGGGACACCCAAAAACAGTGCTGGGGACACCCAAAAACAGTGATGGGGACACCTGGGAGGGAATGGGGACACCCAAAATAGTGCTGGGGACACCTAAAATAGTGATAGGGACACCCAAAACAGTGATGGGGACACCCGAAAACAGGACTGGGGACACCCAAAACAGTGATGGGGACACCCAAAAACAGTGCTGGGGACACGTGGGTGGGAATGAGGACCCTTGGATTGTACTGGGGACTCTTGGGAGGGAATAGGGACCCCCAAAATAGTGATGGGGACACCCAAAAACAGTGCTGGGGACACTCAAACAGTGCTGGGGACACCTGGGTGGGAATGGGGACCCTTGGATTGTACTGGGGACTCTTGGGAGGGAATAGGGACCCCCAAAACAGTGCTGGGGACACCCAAAAACAGTGCTGGGGACACCCGGGTGGGAATGGGGACACCTAAGCAGGAATGGGGTTCCTTGGATTATACTGGGGACCCCCGAGCAGCACCGGTGACACCCGGACACCCCTGGGCACCATCGGACAGCACCGGGACCCCCCCGAGCAGCACCGGTGACACCCGGGCAGCCTTGGGGACCCTCGCACAGCACCGGTGACCCCTGTCCAGCTACGGGGACCCCCGGCGGTGCTCCCCAGCCCCCTCCCGGTCCCACCGGGGCCACCCCGCACTCACCGCCCGCCGCAGGAAGAGGCGGAGCCGCCGCCCCGTTCCCGGTGTCCGGTACCGCCCTCGGCACCGCGGGGACTCGGGGACGGCGGCTCCGTGTCCCCCCCTGCGCCCCCCGCCACCCCTGCGTGTCCCCAACCCCCTCCCACCGTGTTTGCCCCACTAAAAACGCCTCGGTCCCGGTGCCGGTGCTGGTGCCGGTGCTGGTCCCGGTACCGGTGCCCACGTGTCTTTGGGAACGGGGGATTCCCCCCCTCGTTTCCCGGTGGTGGGGGGACCCGCGCGGGGGGCGCGGGGGGCGTGGGGACCTTTCCTGGGCAGGTCTGCAGGTGACACTGCGGGAGAGAGGGAGAGGGAGAGGGAGAGGGAGAGGGAGAGGGAGAGGGAGAGGGAGAGGGAGAGGGAGAGGGAGAGGGAGAGGGGAGAGGGATTCCCGCATTCATGAATCCTTGAAATCCTGCATCCCTGAAACCCTGCATGTCCCTGCATCTCTGTGTATCCCTGCATATCCCTGCAGCCCTAAAACTCTGAATTCCTGAATTCCTGAGTCCCTGCAGCCCTGCACATCCCTGCATTCCTGAATCCCTGAATTCCTGAGTCCCTGTATCCCTGCATCCCTAAATCCCTGTATCCCTGCATCTCTGAATCCCTGCATCTCTGAATCCCTGTGTCTCAGCCCTGCACATTCCTGCATTCCTGAATCCCTGAATTGTTGAATCCCTGTATCCCTGCATCCCTGCATCCCTAAATCCCTGCATCCCTAAATCCCTGCATCTCTGAATCCCTGCATCTCAGCACAGCCCTGCAGCCCTGCACATCCCTGCATTCTTGAATCCCTGAATCCTTGCATCCCTGCACATCCCTGTAGCCCTTCATATCCCTGCGTTCCTGAATTTCTGCATCCCTGCATATACCTGCATCCCAACATCCCTGAATCCCTGCACCCGTGAATCCCTGCATCCCTGAATTCCTGAATTCCTGAATCCCTGAATCCCAGCACATTCCTGCAGCCCTTCATATCTCTGCATTCCTGAATCCCTGAATCCCCACATCCCCACACATCCCCTGCAAATCTCTGCAGATCCCCACACATCCCTACACATCTCTGCATCCTCGAATCCCTGCAGATCCCAGGATCCTTCCACAGCCCGGCACTGCTGCTCCTCCCAGCTCGTCCCTGCATCCCTGCATTCCCGATTCCCTCCATCCCCGCACCTCCCTGCTCAGCCCTGCGTCCTTTTCCATGCCGGCATCGCTCTTTATCCTAACGTCCCTGTATGGCTCAGCATCCCTGAATCCCTGATCATCCCTGAATCCCTGATCATCCCCGAATCCCTGCTCATCCCTGAATCCCTGCTCATCCCCGAATCCCTGCTCACCTCAACATCCCTGCTCACCCCAAAATCCCTGCTGACCCCAACATCCCTGCTCATCCCTGCTCACCCCAACATCCCTGCTCATCCCAAAATCCCAGCTCATCCCTGAATCCCTGAATCCCTGCTCATCCATTCTCACCCCTTCTCACCCCAACATCCCTGCTCATCCCAAAATCCCAGCTCATCCCTGAATCCCTGAATCCCTGAATCCCTGCTCATCCCAGCACCGCTGCTCACCCCAACATCCCTGAATCTCTGCTCATCCCTGAATCCCTGCTCACCCCAACATCCCTGCTCACCCCAACATCCCTGAATCTCTGCTCATCCCTGAATCCCTGCTCACCCCAACATCCCTGCTCACCCCAACATCCATGACTCCCTGACTATCCTAACACCCCGACATCCCTGAATCCCTGCTCATCCATTCTCACCCCTTCTCACCCCAGCATCCCTGCTCATCCCTGAATCCCTGCTCATCCCTGCTCACCCCAGCATCCCTGCTCATCCCCGAATCCCTGCTCATCCCCGAATCCCTGCTCATCCCCGAATCCCTGCTCATCCCTGAATCCCTGCTCATCCCCGAATCCCTGCTCATCCCTGAATTCCTGCTCACCCCAACACCTCTGCCCACCGCAGCCCCGCAGAGCTCCCGGTGCCGGGTGAGTCACGGCGGCCGCGCTGAGGCCGCCTCAGCTCAGTCACCGGCAAAAATAAACCGGGAGAAAGCTGCGAAGCCACCGCCCCCTCCTCGTCCCCATCCCTGTCCCCATCCCCATCCCCGCCCCGGGGCTCGGTCCCGGCTGGGGACGCGCTGCCGCCCGCACACACATGTCACACACATGTCACACGCCTGTGCGCACACCCGCGGGGACACGCGACACAGCAGCACACGCGTGACCGGCTCTGCTTTCCTCCTCCTCCTCCTCCCTCCCCTCCTTCCCCCGTCGAGTTTCGCCTGAGAAATTGGGTCAAAAACCGCAGGAGCCTCATTTGCCCCTGGGCTAATTGCGCGTCTGGGGACAGAGCTGCCACTTCTGCCACCGCCGTGCGCGTCACCTCCCGCGCGCGCCTGCGGGCAGCGTCCCCCTCCTCATGCCGGTGACCCCTGAACCTCCAGTGCTGGGAACGGGGATCCCAGTAACCCCCAGCCTTTCAGTACTGGGAGCCGGGGATCCCAGTAACCCCCCCGACCCTCCAGTGCTTGAAACAGGGGATCCCAGTGACCCCGACACCTCTGCTTACTGGGAACGGGGATCCCAGTGACCCCAAACCCTCCGGTGCTGGGAACCGGGGATCCCAGTGACCCCAGACCCTCCGGTGCTGGGAACCGGGGATCCCAGTAACCCCCAACCTTTCAGTACTGGGAGCCGGGGATCCCAGTAACCCCCCCCCCAACCCTCCAGTGCTTGAAACAGGGGATCCCAGTGACCCCGACACCTCTGCTTACTGGGAACGGGGATCCCAGTGACCCCAAACCCTCCGGTGCTGGGAACCGGGGATCCCAGTGACCCCAGACCCTCCGGTGTTGGGAACCGGGGATCCCAGTGACCCCAAACCCTCCGGTGCTGGGAACCGGGGATCCCAGTGACCCCAGACCCTCCGGTGTTGGGAACCGGGGATCCCAGTGACCCCAAACCCTCCGGTGCTGGGAACCGGGGATCCCAGTGACCCCAGACCCTCCGGTGCTGGGAACGGGGATCCCAGTGATCCCCAACCCTCCAGTGCTGGGAACCGGGGATCCCAGTGACTCCCCGACGGATCAGTGCTGGGAACCGGGGATCCCAGTGACCCCAAACCCTCCGGTGCTGGGAACCGGGGATCCCAGTGACCCCCGACCGATCAGTGCTGGGAATGGGGGATCCCAGTGACCCCAGACCACTCTGCTCACTGGGAACAGGGAGGATCCCGGTGACCCCCCCGACCTTCCAGCGCTGCAGAACCGGGAGGATTCCGGTGACTCCCGACCCTCCAGTGCTGGGAACCGGGGATCCCGGTGACCCCCGACCCCTCTGTTCAGTGGGAGCCGGAAGGATCCCGGTGAACCCCAGACCCTCCAGAGCTGCAGAACCGAGAAGCATCCCCCCCAGCCCAGGGATCGTCGGCCTCAGCACCTTCCTCGCTGTCGAGGAACGCGGCGCTGCCGTGCCGTGCCGTGCCGTGCCGTGCCGTGCCGTGCCGTGCCGTGCCGTGCCGGCTCTGGCCGTGATTCCCGGCCGCCGTCCAGGCCGGCGCTCCGCCGCGCCCCGGGGAGGCTTTTCCATCTCATCCAGGAGCTGATGGCGAGGCTGGTGCCAAGGCCAGCTCGGGCACGGCTCCAAGACCCCCGGCTCGCCCCGGGGCCCGCGATGCCGGCGGCGCAGGAAGCGATCGCCCTCGCTGCCTTTTGTGCGGCGGGCGGCGGCCGTGTGGGCTCTGCCGAGCATCCCCGGCCGGCGCTTCCGAAGAAAGAGCGGGTGTTGTGCCCTTCACCATTAATTACTTGTGCCGATTGATTTCCACTTCCGTGTAAAGCCCCCGGGGATCGCCGGGGGATGCGGAATTCAGGGCGCACCCGCACAGGGCTCTGCCTGTTCTCCGTGCCTTTATTATTTATCCGAATTCCCCCGAGCGCACAGGACGGGGGTGCCGCGGGGGTCGAGGAAGGGTTTGGCGCAGCCAGATGTCGTTTGTCATCCACGCCAAGTGACAAAGTGGTGGCATCTCGACGCTGGGAAGGAGCAGGGCAGGGTGGCCGTGGGTGCATCCCCCTGGAAGGGGATGGGTAAATGATATAATTGTCATTAATTTATTATAAGGATGCCTTTAAGCCACAAACTGGCATTTAGTCCCCAGGGGTGAGGGCACCGGGGTTGCTGCAGTGTCCCCAGCGGTGTCACCACACCGTGAGTGCCTGACGCGTGTCACAGCGGTGTGAGCAGGTGTGAGGATGGCATGTGCCGGTAATGAGCTTGGCTTTGCTGGCCGGAGATGCAGCTCGGTGTCCCCGCGCGGGACAATTAGCACCCTGGCTAATGAGCCAGCGCGGCGTCCTGCCAGCCCTGCTGCTGATTGTGTCGCCCGTGTCCCGTGCCAGCTCAAAATCACGCACAGGGGTGCGCTGGTGGCGTGGCCACCGCGGGGATAGCCCGTGTCCCCTCCCGTGTCCCCTCCCGTGTCCCCTCCGTGTCCCAGGTGCGGGGTGGCCGCTGCCCGAGGGGGAAGGAGCGGGTCCGGCTGCCGGAAGGGGGAAGGGAAGGAGGCAGTTTCCATGGAAACCGCAAATAAAATCAATGCACGCTGCCCGTGGCTTCGGGGGGAAGTTGGGCCTGGCCAGGCCAGCATGGCCGCGTCCCCGAGGGGACCCTGCAGCCCCTTCTGCGCCCTCCGTGCCGCGGCGAGGCGACAGCGACAGCACAAAAGATGTTCCGTCCTTCTACATCCCTGCCTGAGCCGTCCTGCCCAGCTCCAGCCCGGCAGCTCCGCCAGGACGGGCAGAGCCGCATCTCCCCATCCTCCTGTCCGTCCGTCCGTCCGTCCGCCCGTCCCCGTGCCAGTGCCCCGAGCGCTGGCCCCAGCTGCGGTGGCAGAGGCCTCGTTAATGAGCCGCAATCCTGATGAATGTGGCAGCTCTCCTGGAACGGGCTTCATTAGCCGCCGGCGGAGCTGAGCGGAATAACAAGCGGCTCCGTGGGGCTCGGGATGGGGTCCCCCCGAGCACCCCGCGCCCGGGCGGGGACACCGGGGTGCTCCGGGTCCCCTCTCTGCCCAGCGAGGCTCCGCGACACCGCGGTGTCCCTCAGCTCCCCGGACACGGTGCCACCACCCCAAACGAGCAGCTCGGCCACGCCACCCGCCCAGTTTGGCTCCGTCCTGCGAGGGCCACCACAGAACCAACCCGTGTGTCCCCATGGGTGTCCCCACACCTGTCCCATGTCACCCTCTGTTGTGATGGCAGCAAGACCTGGCTGAGACCTGCCAAACTCATGTCACCTGTCCCGCTGTCCCTGTGCTTGTTTGGGGACAAACCAGCAGTGGGGACCCCCACAGGTCCCCGAGGGCGGTGTCGCGTCCCCGCCCCTCGCAGCGGGAGCCCCTCGGCGTTGTCACCGCACCCCAACCCTCCGCGGCCGCTCCCCGCGTCCCTGTCACAACAAAGGAAAACATCTCCGGATGGAAACTGCGGGAGGGTCGTCACGGCAACACTGCTGCAGGATTTCACCAGAATCCCGGCGTTCGGGCTCAAAAAGACGCGCAGTGTCCGCTCTGCCCTGCGCAGACCCCGCCGCGGATCCTGGGATTGGGGCCCGGGCAGTGGGACCGAGGGATGGGGTCACCCCACGACGTCCCGGGGTCACCCCAGCCACGCGGGGGACCCCACCCTGGCGACACTGGGACACCGCTCGGTGCCAGCGCTGGCTCTGCCACCCGAGCTCGGCCTTGGCAGGATGTTGGGCTCCGAGCGCGGTGAAACCCGCTGAAGTCACCTCGCAGCTGCAGCGGGGACACTGGGACGCCAAACTGGTGCCAGTTGGAGGAGCTGGTCCCCAGCGCGTCCCCGAGCACGGAGCAGCTGCCGGAGAGGGGGGAGAGGTGTCGGTGGCACCCCGGTCCCCGAGCCGCGCTGGCGGGTGGCTGCTGCGACATCCATCTGCACTTGAGACGAGAGCTCGGCTCGGTCACTGCCAGCAGCTTCCCCTGTCGCAAAAACGGCCGGTGACACCTCCCCGGTGCCTCTGAGGAGCTCGGTGTCCCCTCGGGGGTGGCCCCAGGTCCCCACTCCCCCATCTTTGAGGCCAGGTCCCTTTCGAGGGTCGGGGTCAGGCTGCGAGCGGCTGTGGTGGAGTTTTTTGGGATGGGTGACACCTGCGAGGTGCTGGGGCGACCTGACATTCCCACTGGGAATTCCCACATGGATCCCTGATCCATGCCGGGTTTCCAGGTGAAATTCAGGAAGGTGAAGAGCGGGAGGAAGGATCTGGGGCTGGGGGTGCGCTATTCCCGTGCCACAACCCAGGTGAGGATTTCAGAACCGACCACACCTCATGGAGCCGCACCCTCCTTCCCAAAACCCCAAAACCCAGCCCGGGTTCACCCCACGGGAGATCTGAGGGGTGTCCGCATCCTCTGCGAGCGGGAAGAACCCGGAATATCAAATCCCCTGGGACCCTCTCCCCAATTCCCCTTGGCAAAGGGACCCCCGAGCGTGTCCCACCTCCATGGGGCCGGGCCCGCCAGCTGCAGCCACATAAAGGAGGGGAACAGAGGAGCTCTGTGCGCCGGCAACGCCGGGATGGTGGCGGAGCAGGGGGGGCTCACAAAAGGCAGGAAACGCCACGAAAAGTCGGGCACAATGGAGTCGGAAATGAGAACTTTGCTCTCGGGTTTCCACGGATCCATCCTATGGGCGAAATGGGGAGGGGGGCGAGTCGCTTTTTTTTTTCGGTGCCAAGCCGTGGGAGACAGGCTGGCATTCTTCGGGCACCCGCGGGAAGGTGGCCCCCACCCCCCAAAAAAAAAACCCGACACCCCCGTAATAGCTCAGTGATGGTTTTCTTCCCCCTTTTTGGGGGTCGCGTCTGGTAGCGCAGCTCTTTGGGGAGTCTCATCCATTTTTGGGGGGGTTTGAGGCTTTTTGAAATCTTTATCCACTCACGGCAACTTCCAGCCCCCCCCCCCGCACCCATTCCGGCTCCATACGGGGGTGCGGGGGGGCTGGAGGATGTTTGGGTTGTTCCCTGTATGGCTTAAAGAGAATTTTGGGGTGCGGAGGGGCTGGGGAGACGCTCCCCTTTTTAAAACACCCCAAAAAAATCCCTTTGCTCCCCTTCCCTTCCTGCCTCCACCACAGCCACCCCCCCCACATCCTCTTAGCGACCCCACCCCCATCACAGCCCCCCCTATTCCGCAGCCCCCCCTCATTATAGAGACCCCCCCAACCCCTTCCACGCTGAGCGGGGTGGAAGAATCGATGAGGAGGGGGCGGCCCGGATTTTTTTTGGGGGGGGGGAGATTTTGGGGGGGGCGGCGCATGCGCGGCCGCCCCTCGCCGTGCGCCGGGCAGCGCGGAGCGGGCGCGGGTTCTCCGCCGCTGCGGGCAGGTGCGGGCGGGCGGCACCGGCGGCACCGGCGCGGGGGGGGAACGCGGGGGGGGCCGCGCCCGCCGCCAGCCGCGATTGGCCCGGCCCGGCCCGGCTCGGCCCCCTCCGGGGGAAGGGAGGAGGGGGGGGTCCGGCCCGCTGCCCCCCTCTCCGAGCCCCGTTCTTAAGCCTCCGGTGCCGGCGGGGGTGATCGGATCTACCGGCGGCGATGAGTCCCGGCGAGCGCTGAGCACCGACCAGGTACGTGCGGAACCGGCACCGGAACCAACACCGGCACCGGCACCGGCAGCGCCCCCGCTGCGGGGCCGCCGTGGGGATGGGGACACCGGCACGGCTGCGACGGGAGCGGGACGGATCCGTGCTGGGGGCGGGGGGATGGGGACAGCGGCACCGACACCGGTACCGGCACCGGCACCGGCACCGGCACCGGCACCGGCACCGGCACCGGCACCGGCACCGGCAGCACTACGGAGGGAGAGAGCTGGATCCGGGCTGGGGATGGGGGGGATGGGGACACTGACACCGGTACCGGTACCGGGCTGGATCCGGGCTGGGGATGCGGGGAACACTGACACCGGTACCGGTACCGGGCTGGATCTGGGCTGGGGATGCGGGGACACTGACACCGGTACCGGTACCGGGAGAGGGCTGGATCCGGGTTGAGAATAGAGGGGCACTGACACCGGTACCGGTACCGGGCTGGATCTGGGCTGGGGATGCGGGGACACTGACACCGACACCGGTACCGATACAGAGCTGGATCCGGGCTGGGAATGCGGGGGACACTGACACCGGTACCGGTACCGGGCTGGATCCGGGCTGGGAATGCGGGGGACACTGACACCGGTACCGGTACCGGGAGAGGGCTGGATCCGGGCTGGGAATGCGGGGGACACTGACACCGGTACCGGTACCGGGCTAGATCCGGGCTGGGGATGGAGGGACACTGACACCGGTACCGGTACCGGGCTGGATCCGGGCTGGGGATGGAGGGACACTGACACCGGTACCGGTACCGGTACAGAGCTGGATCCGGGCTGGGGACGCGGCGGGGGCTGCGGGGGCTGCAGGAATGCGGGGCCCGGTGGTGGCGATGGGGACGGTGACACCGGCACTGGCACCGCTGCGGGGACGGGGATGGGGGCGGTGACACCGGCAGCGACACCGGCGGCAGCAGCGGGAGGGATCCAGGCTGGGGAATGCGGGTCCCGGTGGCGGGGATGGGGACGGTGACAGCGGGGATGGGGACGGTGACACCGGGGATGGGGACGGTGACACCGGAGCGGGACAGATCCGGGCTGGGGACGCGGTGGGGAAGGGGGACACTCGGTGTGGGGGGACACCCCCAGGTGAGGGATGGCGGCGCTGGCGTGGGGGACATGCTGGGGACACTGAGGGGACAGGGAGCTGTCAGGGATGGCGGTGCTGGGCTGGAGGGGACACTGCGGGGATCAGGGGCACTGGGACAGCCGGACAATGGGGGCGTGGCCACTGGCGTTGTGGGGACAGCAGGACAGGGCTGGGGACACTGAGAGGGGCTGGGGATCACCGGGGCTGGGGACAGTGGGACAGACACGCGTGGGGACAGCGCGACACCGTGGCCTGAGCCCCCCGGGAGGCGGCGGCGAGGCAGAGGGCGAGCAGAGGTGGCGGGGGGTGGCAGGACAGCAGTGGGTGCCACCAGGGTGTCACCAGCGGTGCCACAGCCTTACTGGTTCCTTACTGGTGGCACTGGTGGCGCCCTGGCAGGTCGGGAGCCGGGAATGTCGCTGTCCCGGGGTGGCCCTGGCTGCCAGGGGGCTGGCAGAGCGCCGGGCACTCAGTGCCATCTCCAGGGTGTCCCCAGCTTGGGGACACAGCGTGGACAAGCCGGGATGGGTGGATGGATGAGGGTGCGCATAGGGTCACCCCAAAATCGGTGTGACAGCGGTGCCAGGGGCCCGGATCCGTGCCAGGCCCACCGGCCCGGGGGTCTCCCCCCGGTGTTGGGCACCGGGCGCGGTGTCGGGAGTCACTCCCAGCGTGTGGAGCGATGCTGAGCCGCCTCTGGGGCTCCCGCTTTGGGCATTGCCGGGGAGAGGCAGAAAGCGGGGCAAAAAAGAGTAAATATATATATATTTTTTAAATTTAAGAAAAAAAAAAAAAAAAAAGGAGGAGCAAATTCTAAAATAAAGGCTGCAGACTGTCTGCCTAATAAAAATCGCACCCGGCAAAGGGCCCATATTGGACGGGATCACAGTTTGCCGAGGTGCTAATTTATTCCGGCAGGCTGGGGGGAGCGGGGAGCATCACGTTGGCTGCGAGATGTGACGGCAGCGAAGGTTTGCAGAATTCCTTTGTTGTGGGCAGAGAGGAGGGGACGCCGAGCCGGCCCCGCCGCCGGGCTCCTGCCGCGGCCGCGCAGCCCCGGGGGACACCCCCGGCCCGGGGACACCCCCCAGGACACCCCGCTCCCCCTGGGAGGGAGGTGGGTGCTGTGTGTGGGGAGGGGGTGCTCGGGGTGGGGGGTTGGGGGGTGCGGGAGCAGCCCCCGAGGTGGCAGCGGTGGCGGGAGAGGCGGGGGGGGGACACGCCGGGGGGGTGGGCAGCGGGATGTCGCGCGTGTGTTGGTGGCACTGCAGGGACAGCAGAGGTCACGGGGGGGTTGGGGTGTGCGTGGGGACAGCCGGTGGCACCCCCAAAGCGTGGGTGGCACCCCCGGTGTCCCCGTGTATCCGGGATGCCCGGGTGGGTGGGCAGTGCCCGCTGTGCGCTGCCACCCATCCCGTGTCCCCAGCGCTGTCCCAAATGTCCCCTCTGCTCCTTGCGGACCCCCGGATCACCCCCCCAGCCCCATCCCTGGCTCGGGGCAGGCTGGGGGGGACAGGTGACCCCCAAACTGGCCGGGTGGTCCCGGCGGCCTGTGTGGAATTAAGCTCGGTTTCAGCTCGGGCTAATCACCAGCCCCGGCTTTGCATATTCATGAGCAGGATGAATTATTCATGAGGTGACAGCGAGTGACAGATGTGAAAATGTTCGCCCGGCTTTGCTGGGGGGGTTGTGGGGGGAGTTTTGCACCGGAGTTATTTTAAATTTCTCTCGTCTGCCGTTCCCCCGGTTGGGCTGGGACACCGAGGGGACAGGGACACGCTCCTTGTCCCCCGAGCCACGTGGCCTTGGGGACGTCACGGTGACACCGCCCTGGCTGCGGGGAGAGACCCCCGCGGTGGAAAGCGGGCCTTGGTGGCCCTGGTGGCCTGGCCACCTCTGTCACCTCGCCACCCCTGTGCCATCCCTGTGCCACCCCTGTGCCACCTCTGTCACCTCTGTCACCGCGCCACCCCTGTGCCACCCCTGTGCCACCTCTGTCACCTCGCCACCCCTGTGCCATCCCTGTGCCACCTCTGTCACATCGCCACCCCTGTGCCACCCCTGTGCCACCCCTGTGCCACCTCTGTCACCTCGCCACCCCTTTGCAACCCTGTGCCACCCCTGTGCCACCTCTGTCACCTCGCCACCCCTTTGCAACCCTGTGTCACCCCTGTGTCACCTCTATCACATCGCCACCCCTGTGCCACCCCTGTGCCACCCTTGTACCACCCCTGTGCCACCCCTGTGCCATCTCTGTCACCTCACCACCCCTGTGCCACCCCTGTGCCACCCTGTGCCACCTCTGTCACCTCGCCACCCCTGTGCCATCTCTGTCACCTCACCAGCTCTGTACCACCGCTGTGCCACCCCTGTGCCACCTCTGTCACCTCACCATCCCTGTGCCACCCCTGTGCCACCTCCTTGGCCTCGCTGTCACCACCGGGCGCTGCGTGGTGACACCACATTCCCTGGGAATCCCGGCTGGATCCTGCCTGGGACCCGGGATCCATCCCGGGCCCATCCCGGTGCCACCGCAGTGTCGCGATGTGCCCGCGCCACCCCGAGTGCCTCAGCCCCGGCTGGATCCTGTCCCAGCCATCCCTGGCGATCCGGGATCCATCCCGAACCGATCCCGGTGCCACCGCAGTGTCACGATGTGCCCACGCCAGCCCAGACTGCTTCAATCCCGGCTGGACCCTGCCTGGGACCCGGGATCCATTCCGGGTGGATCTGGGTGGCACTCTGGTGTCGCGATATGCCCGCGCCGCCCCGGGTGCCTCAGCCCCGGCTGGATCCTGTACCAGCCATCCCTGGCGATCCGGGATCCATCCCGACCCAATCCTGGTGCTACCACAGGATCGCGATATGCCGGCGCCACCCCGGGTGCCTCAACCCTGGTTCGGTCCTGCCTGGTATCCGGGATCCCTCCCGAGCCGATCGCGATGACACCGCGGTGTCGCGATATGCCCGCGCTGCTCCGGGTGCCTCAATCCCGGCGGGGTTGTGGATTCACGGATCGCGAGGAGGGGGGAACGATTCGGACCCGGGGACACGGCCCGGCCGTGGGGACCCTGCGAGGTGACACCGCCTGTGGGGCTGGCGCTTGTCCTGACCCCGGGAGAAACTTTTTGCTGGCTCAGCATCTTCCCGGGGGCACGGACCGGGGCGGGGACAGGAGCGGGGCCTTGGGGACGTGTCCCCTGCGTGTGCCAAGGGCAGCGGCGACAGCCGGGTGGCCCCGGAGGAGCAGAGCTGTGTCCTGTCCCTGCCGCGGGGGGGTTTGGGGACAGCTGAGCTTTCCCAGGTGCGGCCGGCCCGGCCTTTCCCACTTTTCCTGCTGCGGAAGCAAATCCGGCAGGGATGGCCAGAGCTCAGCAGTGTGACCCCAAAACCCGAACCCCTCAAACCCCGGGAAGAGAAACCCAAGGAGCAACTTTTGTGTTTAACATTTAAGGAAATCGCGGCTGTTTGCTCAGCGAGGAGCCGGCTCTGAGTGAACACCCCGAGCAGGATTTCTCCTCCCGGGAGGATTTGTGCTCCTCCTGCTCACGCCGCTCCCCGCGGGCTCGCTGCCACCAGCCCGGGGTGGCACCGCGGGTGGGACCCCTGAGTTGTCACCGGATGCTGCGCTGGGCGCTCAGCGGGACGGGGAGGAGGAGGATGGAGAAGGGGAAGGTGTCAGGGAGCGGGATCGCATCGCTGCTGTCCCCCCCCCCCAAATCTCCTTGTTTGCATTTGGATGGGAAAAACCACCTGGAAGCTGCAGCGGGGACAAAAAGATGGGTGGAGATGGCAAAAAATCTTTTAAAAGTGGAAAAATGCAATAGGATGGTCTGAAGGCCTGGGGGGTGTGAGCACAGCCCGGGGCATCGCTGTCCCCTGGTGCTGGGTGTCCCGGATGTCCCCGTCCCGCACCCAGTGTTCCCATCCTGTCCCCAGTGTCCCCATCCTCAATGTCCCCATTACATCCTCAATGTCCCCATTACATCCTCAATGTCCCCACCCTGTCCCCACTGTCCCCATCCCACACCCAAGGTCCCCATCCCGTCCCCACTGTCCCCATACCCACTGTCCCCATCCGATCCCCAATGTCCCCATCCCATCCCCATTGTCCCCACTCTGTCCCCATTGTCCCCATCGTCCCCATCCCATCCCCATTGTCCCCATCTTGTCCCTAATGTCCCCATCCCGTCCCCACTGTCCCTAACCAATCCCCAATGTCCCCATCCTGTCCTCGCTGTCCCCATCCTGTCCTCGCTGTCCCCATCCCATCCCAAATGTCCCCATCGCGTCCCCAATGTCCCCATCCCATCCCAAATGTCCCCATCGCGTCCCCAATGTCCCCATCCCATCCCAAATGTCCCCATCCCGTCCCCACTGTCCCCATCCCCACTGTCCCCATCCCGCACCCACCAAGATCACGACGCTTTTATTTTGCCCTGGCAGAGCTCCTGGACGCCCAAAATCAAAATTAACATTTCAGTGGGATCAGCCGGAACCTGCCGAGCCCGAAAGTGCCCAAGAATTTCTATTTTTCCCTCTGGAGCGGGAAAAAAGGGAAAAGTTTGGTGCTGGCGAGGCTGCCCGGGAGGAATTTCCTTCCCGGAGCATCCCCGGGAATGAAGGAGCCTCCTTGGAGCAGCCCCGGGGCTGTTTTGGGATTTTCCAGCTCCTGGGGGATGAATTTGGGCAGATCCCGCTGCCCATTCCCGACCCCGGGAATTTCCCAGGTCCCCTCCCTGTCCCCTCCCAGCAGCTGGCTTTGGGGACAGAGCGCCCCGCGGAGCTGCCAAAGCTTTTTTCTTGAGAAGGAATCAGATAAAAAGCGGTTTTGCGTCCCCTAAAAAGGCCCTTTGCCAGCTCGGAACACGGGGGGTCTCCTTTTTTTCTCGCCGTTTCGCTCTTTCTTTCTATTTTCGTCCCATAAAAGCACAGGAGGGACAGAAGGAGGCGGCAAGGGCTGGAAAATGGAGCAGCAGGAGCGGGGGGATGAGGCAGAGACTCGGTTTGGGGCTCCTGGTGTCCCCCAAAAATACGAGTGGGGTCCCCAAATCCCTGTCCGGGACAGGGGAAAACCTGAGCAGCGAATTCCAGGATGGATCCGCGGAGGGGGAGTCGGGGTTTGGTGCAAGCTCCTGGTGGCATTTTGGGGTTTGGGGGTGCTGGGGGGGTCCCTGCTGCCTCTGCTCGGCCAGTTTGGCACCCAAGGCTGGGTGATGGTGGGCACTGGGTGATGATGGTGGGCACTGGGTGACGATTTTGGGCACTGGGTGATGGCTGTGGTCAGTTCTGGGTGATGATTTTGGGCACTGGGTGACAATTTTGGGCACTGAGTGATGGTTGTGGTGAGCACTGGGTGATGATTTTGGGCACTGGGTGATGCCTGTGCCAGGTGATGGTTGTGCTGGGAGTCATTTGATGGAACTGGGTTATGATGGTGGGCACTGGGTGACAATTTTGGGCACTGGGTGATGGCTGTGTCAGTTCTGGGTGATGATTTTGGGCACTGGGTGATGGCTGTGTCAGTTCTGGGTGATGATTTTGGGCACTGGGTAATGGTTGTGGTGAGCACTGGGTGATGATTTTGGGCACTGGGTGATGATTTTGGGCACTGGGTGATGCCTGTGCCAAGTGATGGTTGTGCTGGGAGTCATTTGATGGAACTGGGTTATGATGGTGGGCCCTGGGTGATGGTGGTGGGCACTGGGTGACAATTTTGGGCACTGGGTGATGATTTTGGGCACTGGGTGATGGCTGTGTCAGTTCTGGGTGACGATTTTGGGCACCAGGCCATGGTTGTGCCATGATGGGTGATGGCTGTGGTGGGATCCAGGTGACGATGCCAGGCCCTGGGTGACACCTGTGCCAGATTTTGGCTGCAGTGGGAGCCGGGTGACAATGGCAGCTGCCAGCCAGTGGCTGTGCCCACCCCAGCTGTGCGACCTGCCCGCTCCCCGCTGATCCCGGGCGCTTTAGAGACCCTGCAGCAGAGCAGGAGCGAGCGGGGCGGGCGCTTTGGACCCACGAGAGATGGGGGACACGCCATCCCCGGGGAATGTCACACCGGGGGAGGGCCGGGAGTGACCTCCAGCCCTCCCTGGGCTAGCGGGGCTGGCTCCGCTCGCCCCGCGGCCACCCCCGGCAGCCCGCGCTGTCCCTGCAGGTCAAGGATGCTCCATGTGATGGGGGATGCCGCCTGCTGCCTCCTGCTCGGGCTCTCCCTCCTCCCCATCGCCGTCCTGGGTAAGTGCTGCCCGCCCGGGGCTAATTAGAGGGCGAACAGCAATAAATAATGAACTGAGCGCCGCGAGAAATCGTGACGGGCGATAAAAACCCGGGCAGGGATTAGTGAGGGAGAAACCCCCCCCCAGGCCACCGTGCCCCCCTCCCTCTCTCCATCCCCCCTTGGGATCGCTGCAGGCGAGACCTTAAATCCTTAATCCCGCTGGCGACCCCTCCCCACGGCCCGGCTGAGCCCCCCCGGGGGGATTTGCCGTGGCTCTGAGCCGTGTCCCCCCTGTCCCCCACGCCACGGGGGGTTTTGGCATCGGAGCGTGTCCCAGTGAGCCGGGGGGTCGGGGTGAGGTGAGGGTGGGGGAGGAAGGTCGCGGGGGGGGATTAGTGGCCCCCAGCTGGTCGCTGACCCCACTGGGGGGTCCACGGCGGGTCCGAGACGCGGGGGATTTGCGGCTGGGACGGGATTAGTGCGGGAGGAGGAGGAGGAGGAGGAGGAGGGATGGTGGCCACGGTCCCGCCGCGCTTTGCCCCAGCACGGGGGTGGCTTTTCCCCCGGGGTTCGGTGGCATCTTTGGCGAGCGATCCCCCTCTGCGGGCAAGGGCCGGCCCGTGTGGCACCCAGAGTGGCACAGCAGCGGCCACAGCTTGGGGACATCCCTGGGGGGGCTGGGCCGGCTCCGAGTTGGGGGTGTCAAGGTCAAGGTGCAGCCTCCAATTACCCCAACCCCTCACCCCGGCTCCTGCTCCTCCTGGGGGGAACGGAGCCCCCCACACCCTGCCATGCCCCCAGCCCACCCGCGGCCGTGGCCAGCAGCCCCGTGGCAGCCCAGCCGCTCCCCCCGCAGGCTCGCAGGACGAGGGGAAGGTGATCCACATCACGCGGGTGCAGCACCGGGCGCTGCGCGTGGGGCTGGGCGAGCCCGTGACGCTGCCCTGCCTCTTCCTCCTGCACCCCTCGGCATCCCTGGGGCCCAACGAGCCCCCGGAGCCGCCGCGCGTCAAATGGAGCAAGGTGCGCTCGGCCGGCGGCCAGAGGGAGGACTCGCCCATCCTGGTGGCCAAGGACAAGGCGGTGAAGGTGGTGAAAGGCTACGAGGGGCGAGTGTCGCTGCCGGGCTACGCGCGGGACCGCTCCAACGCCACGCTGCAGCTGCGGGCGGCCCGCGCCAGCGACGCGGGGCTCTATCGCTGCGAGGTGGTGGCGGGCATCGATGACGAGCAGGATCTGCTGCCGCTGGAGGTGACGGGTGAGCGGGGCAGGGAGGGAGCGCGGCCAGGGGGGCGCTGGGGGCGGAGTGTGGTCGCTGGGGAAGCGGTAAAGTGGGCGAGTTGGGCGTTCAAGGTGAGCTGTGCGCCCCAAATGAGAGCTGTGCGCCCCAAATGAGAGCTGTGCGCCCCATTTATTCCCTGTGACCCATGAGAGCTGTACGTCCCATTTGTAAGCTGTGCGCTTCATTTATTCCCTGCACCCCATTTATTCCCTACCACCCCATGAATTCCCTGCACCCCATGAGAGCCGTGCGCCCCAAATGTGAGCTGTGCACCCCATTTATTCCCTGTGACCCATGAGAGCCGTGCGCCCCAAATGTGAGCTGTGCACCCCATTTATTCCCTGCACTCCATTTATTCCCTGCGCCCCATAAATTCCCTGCACCCCATGACAGCTGTGCGCCCCAAATGTGAGCCGTGCGCCCCATGAATTCCCTGCACCCCATGAGAGCTGAGCGCCCCAAATGTGAGCTGTGCACCCAATTTATTCCCTGCGTCCCATGAGAGCTGTGCGCCCCAAATGTGAGCTGTGCACCCCATTTATTACCTGCATCCCATTTATTCCCTACACCCCATGAATTCCCTGCACCCCATGAGAGCCGTGCGCCCCAAATGTGAGCTGTGCGCCCCAAATGTGAGCTGTGCACCCCACATGAGAGCCGCGCACCCCATTTATTCCCTGCACTCCATGAATTCCCTGCACCCCATGAGAGCTGTGCGCCCCAAATGCGAGCTGTACACCCCATTTATTACCTGCACCCCATTTATTACCTGCACCCCATTTATTCTCTGCATCCCATGAGAACTGTACTCCCCAAATGTGAGCTGTGCACCCACCCCATTTGTGCCCTGCACCCCATTTATTCTCTGCACCCCATATGAGCCCTGCACCCCATGAGAGCTGTGTGCCTCAAATGTGAGCTGCGCACCCCATTTATTCCCTGCACCCCATAAATTACCCGCACCCCATGAGAGCTGTGCGCCCCATTTATTCCCTGTGACCCATAAATTCCCTGCACCCTATGAGAGCTGTGCACCCCATCTGTGAACTGTGCACCCCATAAATTCCCTGCACCCCATAAATTCCCTGCACCCCATGAGAGCTCTGTGCCCCATGAGAGCTGTGAACCCCATTTGTGCCCTGCACCCCATTTATTCTCTGTGCCCCACATGAGCCCTGCACCCCATGACAGCTGTGCTCCCCATTTGTGAGCTGTGCACCCCACGAGAGCCATGAACCCCAAACGAGAGCCGTGCACCCCACATGTGAGCTGTGTACCCCATTTATTCTCTGCACCCCAATTGTTCTCTGCACCCCATATAAGCCGTGAACCCCACATGAGAGCCGTGTACCCCGTTTATTCCCTGCACCCCACGAGAGCTGTGCGTCCCATTTGTGATCCGTGCGCCCCATTTGTGATCCGTGCGCCCCATTCGTGCCCAGCCCTGCCCTCCTGCCCGCGGTGCCATCTCCCCCTCCCGTCCCCCCCAGGCGTTGTGTTCCACTACCGGCCCGCGGGCCAGCGCTACGCCCTGAGCTTCCCCGCCGCTCGCCGCGCCTGTCGCGACAACTCCGCCGTCATCGCCTCCCCGCAGCACCTCCAGGCCGCCTTCGAGGACGGCTACGACAACTGCGACGCGGGCTGGCTGAGCGACCAGAGCGTGCGGTGAGTGCGCGGGGCGGGTGGCAACCCCCGGGCCACCCCGGGCACCCCCGGACACCCCCGGACACCCCCGGACACCCACCGTGCCCCCCGGCAGGTACCCCATCACCCTGTCCCGGCCCGGCTGCTACGGAGACCGCAACAGCCTCCCCGGCGTGCGCAGCTACGGGCGCAGGGAGCCCGCCGAGCTCTACGACGTCTACTGCTACTCCCGGGAGCTGCGAGGCAAGGGCTGCGGGCAGGGAGGGGGCCCAGGGGTGGCTCCTCGTGGTCGCGGTGTGGCCAGCAGCGTGGCTCGGTGCCCAGGGATGTCCCTCCATGTCTGTGGCTGGGTGCCCGAGATGTCCCTCCGTGGTCACAGTGTGGCTGGGTGCCCAGGCATGTCCCTTTGTGGTCGTGGTGTGGCCCGAGCACAGATGGGTGCCCCGAGTGGCCCTTTGTGGCCAGAAGAACAGATGAGTGCCCAGGGATGTCCCTTTGTCCCTAAGGCATGGGCGCGGAGCACAGATGAGTGCCCAGGGATGTCCCTTTGTGCCCGTGGCATGGCCAGGAGCACGGATGAGTGCCCAGGGGTGGCTCTTTGTGGCCATGGCATTGCCAGGAGCGTGGCTGGGTGCCCAGGCATGTCCCTCCATGGCTGTGACATGTCTGGGTGCCCAGGGCTGCCAGCCGTGGTGTGGCTGAGTGCCCAAGATGTCCCTCCGTAGTCACGATGTGGCTGGGTGCCCAGGGATGTCCCTTTGTGGCCACGGCATGGCCAGGAGCACAGATGAGTGCCCAGGGGTGTCTCTCCGTGGCCATGGCATGGCTGGGTGCCCACGATGTCCCTCTCTGCCTGTGGCATGTCTGGGTGCCCAGGGATGTCCCTTTGTGGCCATGGCGTGGCCAGGAGCACAGATGGGTGCCCAGGGGTGTCCTTTTGTGGCCATGGCATGGTCACGAGCACAGATGGGTGCCCAGGTGTGTCTCTCCATGGCCATGGCATGGCTGGGTGCCCACGATGTCCCTTTGTGGCCATGGTGTGGCCAGGAGCACGGTTGGGTGCCCAGGTGTGTCCCTCCCTGGCCGTGCCATGTCTGGGTGCCCAGGTGTGTCCCTCCCTGGCCCCATCTCCTGTCCAGCCACGTTCCGGCCGCAGGGTGGGCGCCACACGAACACCGCCCGTGGCCACAGCGCTCCGGCCACCAGAGCACCCCAAAAGCCACCTCTGCACTCCGCGCCACCACTCCGCGTCTCCGTGCCGCCAACACCTCCCCTGTCCCGCAGGGACCGTGTTCTACGCCACGGCTCCGGGCCGCTTCACCTGGCAGGGCGCCCGCCGGCACTGCCGGAGCCGCGGGGCAGCGCTGGCCACCACGGGCCAGCTCTACCTGGCCTGGCGAGAGGGGCTGGACCAGTGCGACCCGGGCTGGCTGGCCGACGGCAGCGTGCGCTACCCCATCCGCCAGCCCCGCAGGAAATGCGGGGGCGACGCCTCGGGGGTGCGGACCCTCTACCAGTTCCCAAACCGCACCGGTTTCCCCCCCGCCGCCTCCAAATTCGACGCTTATTGCTACAAAGGTGAGGGGGTCCCGCCGAGCTCCCCTCCCAGATCCTCCCCCCGCTCCCTCCTTCCCGCGGGGATCAGCGGGCAATGCCGGGAAAATTGCGGCGGATGAATATTTAATGGGGAATTAATGAGATAAATGAGGAGAGCGGCGCTGGGAGGGGTCTCGGTGCGGGGAGGGGGACGCGAGTGGGGCTGGCGCTCGAGGGGGGCTACGGGAGGCCCCCCCCCGGGTGCCCTGGGTGCCACCCGTGCTGTCCCCACAGCCGCGGGACACAGCGACACGGAGGAGCCACCCACGCCCGACCCGCCGAGCAGCGACAACGTGCTGGTGGAGCACAGCGAGGAGCTGGGCACGTCGGGGGACACCCGCGACATCCCCCGCGACAGCTACGACCTCCTGCCACCTCCGGGGCCCGCGGGGCTGGGCGAGGATGAGGACGAGCAGCTGCGGCCGGCCGGCGGTGGCCCGGTGGCACAGCGAGGTGACCTCCCGGGCACTGCCCTGCCACCGGCGGCTCCAGAGCTGGGGACAGGCGCTGTGACATCGCTGCCACCCACCGCGGCCACCTCGCTGGCGTGGCCTCACCACGAGGAGGTTCTCAACGTGCTGGATGAGGCTCCGGAGAGCTCCCGGTGGGATCCTCCCAGCGCCAGCCCGGCACGAGGAGACCCCCAGGGACCCCCGGCCACCCTCCTGTCACATTCCCAGAGCTCAGCCCTGGAGCACAGCTCGTCCTTGTCACCGGCCGGGCTGGGGACTGTCCCCAGCGCCACCCTGGAGACCCCCAGCGCCCCCCAGGACACCCCCAGCGCCACCCCGGACACCCCCAGCGTCCCGAGGAGGAGCTACCCCGGCCTGAACGGGCGCTACTTCCAGCTCCAGCGGCACAGCCGCGACCCCGCGGTGGCAGCTGGGGACACCGCGGTGGCAGCGCCGATTGTCACCCAGGCTCCCGTGCTGGCGCAGGAGGTGAAGGGAGCCGCAGCCAACGCCGTGGAGCTGTGGAGCCTCCCCCGAGCCGGCAGCGAGAGCCCCCGCGAGGGTCCCCTGGCGTCCCCCGAGGCGCTGGAGGAGGAGATCGGCCCCGGTAAGTGACACCAGGCACGGCCGCGGGGACCCGGCGCTGTCACCCCCCGGTGACCCCACGGCGGTGCCATCTCTTGCAGAGCTCGGGGCCACCGCCCCGGTGTCCCATTCGCCGGCTCCAAAGGATTCGGGGACCCCCGCAGGGACCCCCCCCGTGCCATCCCCGTCCCCCGCCACTCCCGGCGACACTCCGGGTCACGGGGACATCACCGCGGGTGGCGCTCCCGGCGCCCGCGGGGACTCCCCGAGGCCACCCGCGGATGGCACCGAGGACTTCTCCGGGGACACCCCCTCGCAGGAAGGGGGTGGCTCCGCTCCCCCGCTGCCCCCGCTGCCCCCGGCCCCGCTGGTGGCCGAGGGTCCCGAGCTGTCCCCGCAGCCCCTCGGCGATGGCAGCGGGGCCGCGGGGGAGGGCGCGCTGGAGAGGCAGAGGAAGGCGGTGACATTCCTGCAGCCCGAGGGTCCCTCCGAGGGACTCCCCGCCATCCCCGGCCCCACCGGGGGGGCTCCACCCGGGCCCCGCTCCAGCCCCGCGGCTCCGCAAGGGGCGGCCGAGCCCAGCCAGGAGCGGCCGGAGGGATCCGGGGGTGTTGGGAATGGAGCAGCCGCGTCCCCCCCGGGCTGGGATGTCCCCTCAGCGTCCCCTTCCCCCACGGCCACCGAGGTGGCGCTGTGGGCCAGCACCGAGCGGCCGGAGGAGGCGGCGGTGGCTGAGGAGGGGTCCACAGGCTTCGCTCCCCCAGACCCACGACCCACCCAGAGCTCCGAGCCGGAGCCGGGGGCAGCCGAGCAGCTCCTCCTGTCCCCCCCCAATCCCCAGCAGCCCCCCGCCACCCCCGGGCCCCCAACTGTCCCCAGACACGAGGATGCGACACCAGCCCCCGGCGAGGAGGACGCGTCCGGGGAGGCCAGGAGGGAAGAGCCCCCCACGCCCCTGGACTGGTCGCCCCCCAGTGCCCCCCACCCGGCGGGGACAGAGCCCCCAGGGTCCCCGAGCGCGGGGCCAGAGCTGGGGGACTCGGGGGGGTCCCCAGTGCTGGAGGCGGACAGCGGCAGTGGGGAGGAGCCGGCGCTGGGCGAGCTGCTGGCCTGGGTGGGCAACGGCAGCGGGCACGGTGAGCGGGGATGGTGGCCACGGGGCGAGCGGGAGGGTTTGAGGAGGGGGTTTGGGTGGGGTGGAGCCTTTTACCCAAATTTCCTGTCTGGGGGGCGCTGGGATGGTGCGGGGATGGTGCGGGGATGGTGCGGGGATGGTGCGGGGATGGTGCGGGGATGGTGCGGGGATGATGAATGGAAGGCACCGGGGATGGCACCGGGGATGGTGCGGGGCTGGCGCGGGTCGCACGGCACCCCCAGCCCGGCTCTCAGCTCTCCGCTGCCGCCCCGCAGCGCCGCCGGACCCGTGCCAGAACAACCCGTGCCTGCACGGCGGGACGAGCCGCGCCAACGGCACCGTGTGCGGCTGCAGCTGCGCCCCGGGATTCACCGGCGAGAACTGCGAGATCGGTGCGTGCCCGGGGGCACCGGGCCGGCCCGGGGGGTGGCAGTGTCCCCTCCACGGCTCGGGAGGTGTCGCCGCGCCCGCAGCTCCCGCTGTCCCCGCAGACATCGACGATTGCCTGTCCAGCCCGTGCCAGAACGGCGGCACCTGCATCGACGAGATCAATTCCTTCGTGTGCCTCTGCCTGCCCAGCTACGGCGGCAGCCGCTGCGAGAAAGGTGGGGACAGTCCCCAGTGTCCCCCCAGTGTCCCCACAATGTCCCCTAGGGGACACTGCCCAGCCGCTGTGGCTTTGGGGAGCTGCAAGGGGACACAAATCCAGCACGGCGCGGCTGAGAGCGACCTGCCCTTTGCTCTGTCGCCACTGTCGCGGTGTCCCCGCAGACACGGAGGGCTGTGACCACAACTGGCACAAGTTCCAGGGCCACTGCTATCGCTACTTCGCTCGCCGCCGCTCCTGGGAGGACGCGGAGCGCGACTGCCGCCGCCGGGCCGGGCACCTCACCAGCATCCACTCGCAGGAGGAGCACGCCTTCATCAACGGTGGGCTGGGGGCCCCCGATCCCCCCTCCCCGGGTGCTCCTCGCCTCCTCCGTGCGAGCCCCTGCGCCCCCTTATGTCCCCTGGTGTCCTCTTGTCCCCGCAGGTTTCGGCCACGAGAACACGTGGATCGGCCTCAATGACCGCATCGTGGAGCAGGACTTCCAGTGGACCGACAACAGCGGCTTGGTGAGGGTTTGGGGGGCTCGAGGGGGGGGCTCAGGGCGCGGGGAGGGGGCGCGGAGGGTGTCACTGTCCCTGGTGGCCCCGCAGCAATACGAGAACTGGCGGGAGAACCAACCCGACAACTTCTTCGCGGGCGGCGAGGACTGCGTGGTGCTCGTGTCCCACGAGATCGGCAAGTGGAACGACGTGCCCTGCAACTACAACCTGCCCTACATCTGCAAGAAAGGCACAGGTAGCGCCCGCCCGGCGGGCCCGGCCCGGCACGGCCTCATCCCGCAGCCCCCCGCATCCCTGTCCCCATCCCCGCATCCCTGTCCCCATCCCCGCATCCCTGTCCCCATCCCCACATCCCTGTCCCCATCCCGGCACCCCTGTCCCCATCCCCACATCCCTGTCCCCATCCCCACATCCCTGTCACCATCCCGGCATTCCTGTCCCCATCCCGGCATCCCTGTCCCCATCCCGACATTCCTGTCCCCATCCCCACATCCCTGTCCCCATCCCGGCATCCCTGTCCCCATCCCGGCATTCCTGTCACCATCCCCGCATCCCTGTCACCATCCCCGCATCCCTGTCCCCATCCCGGCATCCCTGTCCCCATCCCCGCATCCCTGTCCTCATCCCGGCACCCCTGTCCCCATCCCCACATCCCTATCCCCGCATCCCTGTCCCCATCCCGGCATTCCTGTCACCATCCCGGCACCCCTGTCCCCATCCCGGCATCCCTGTCACCATCCCGACATCCCTGTCCCCATCCCCGCATCCCTGTCTCCATCCCGCATCCCTGTCCCCATCCGGGAGTCCCCAGTGTCTCCATTCTGCAGTCCCTGGTGTCCCCGTCCTCATCCTGCATCCCTGGCATTCCTGTCTTCATTCCTCAGTCCCTGGTGTCCCCATCCCACAATCGTCGGTGTCCCCATCCCACTGTCCCTGTCCTCTTCCCGGTGTCCCTGTCCCCATCCCACTGTCCCTGTCCCCTTCCCGGTGTCCCTGTCCCCACCCCGCAGCCCACAGTCCCCTCCTCATCCCCAGCAAACCTTTCCCAACCCCTCTCCCAGTCGAACTCCAGCTGTTCTCCCTAAATCTCCATTTTTTCCTCTCTTTACCCCCCCGATCGATCCTTCCCTCAGCGCTCGGGTTTGTTTGATTTGCTCCCATTAAATTCCCATTCCTTACCTCGGGAAGTCCCATTAACCTCCAGCTGCTCCTCCCCTCCCCGCGCGCTAATGACGCCCCAACGAGGCCATTAATTAACCAATTAAACCCTGGGGACACCTCGCTGCCACCCTGAAGGACGAAAAAAGCCCCTGGGGATGGAGTGGGGGGAGCTCTGGATGGTCCCTTGTCCCGTCCCTGTGACTCCCAGTGACTCCCAGTGACTCCCAGTAACTCCCGGTCACTCCCAGTGACTCCCAGTGACTCCCAGTACCAGGAGGGTGACGCACCTCTGTGTCCCCCCCTCCCAGTGCTCTGCGGGCCCCCCCCGGAGGTCCCGAACGCTTTCCCGGTGGGAAAGAAGAAGGAGAAATACAACATCCACTCCAGCGTGCGCTACCAGTGCCACGAGGGCTTCACCCAGCGCCACGTCCCCACCATCAAGTGCCACAGCACCGGCAAGTGGGACCGCCCCAAAATCCTCTGCACAAAACGTGAGTGGGGAATTTGGGAAGGGCTCAGGGTGGGATTCGGGGGGGGTTCAGCACCCGCGACCCCCGTTGCTCGCCCTGCCTTGCCCCCCGTTAGCCAGGCGGTCTCACCGAGCGCGGCGGCACCGGCGGCACCGGCACAGCCACCCGCACCACCAGCACCAGCACCACAAACCGCGCAAGGAGCGGCGAAAACACCGCCAGCACCTCCGGCTGGACTGGATGGAGGAGGGCCACTACTTCTAGAGCCGGGCGAGCACAAAGCGGGGCTGTGGCCCCCGCCTCTCATCCCTCCCCCTCTCCTCGCCCCTCTTTTTTAACCCCTTTTTGGCTTTAGCTCCTTAGGATGCCCGGCCCCGTAGGGAATAGGATCCGGAGGGGGCGGCTGCGTGTGCGTCCCCAGCCCTCCCTGCATGTCCCACGCTCAGCCCCCCCGGCCCGGGCTGGAGCCCCCAGCCCCGCACAGGGACCCCCCCAAAGCTGGGCTCTGTCCCTGTCCCCAAAATCGGGGGTGAATCAGGCAGCACCCCCCCCATATCCCACCTGGGGCGGCTCCGTTTTTTTTAGCAGCCCCCCCCCATTTCCCTGCCCCAGCACCCCCGGGGCGTCCCCGCAGCCGGGACGGGGTGGGGTGGGGGGGACACGGTGGCTGCGGGGTCTCTGTCTGGTTTGGGGGTGCTCGGTTTGGTTTCGTCCCCTTTCCGTTCGTTTCGGGTCCCCGTTGGAGTTGGCGCGTGTGCGTGTGTGTGTTCGGCGCTTTCCGATCTCTGCTGTCTGCGACGTGACCGCCGTGTCCCCTCCCCGACCCCCTCCTGACGCCCCCTCCCCATTTCTGACTCTGCCTTTCTGTACTGCTGGACATTTTAATAAAATTTTTTAACAGTTGAGCGACCCCCGCTCCCTTTTCCTGGGGACCCCGGGACGTGTCCCCTGCCTGACACCGCTGCCATTAATTCCAAATTCCAGCAATCCCAAATTCCCTCCCAGGGCTCCCCGTGCCACATCCGCCACCTGCTCGCCCCGAGCCCCGTGGTCGCGGCGTCCCCCTCAAGACGGGGAGACACCGATGGATTTTTTGGGGTGATTTCTACCTAAACCATCCCCCACCCGCGAGGTTCTGTCACCCACGGTCCCCCTGTCCCCAGCAGATATTTATTTTCAGGGGTCATTAAAGGTGATTTACGACCCCCGATGTCCCGAGCCCCCTCGAATCCCCACCCCGGGGTGGCTCCGCTGCTGCTGCTCCTTGGATCTGATCCCTACAAATCCCAACCCGGGACGTTCCGGGGGTGCCCGGATCGGCACCGAACCCCCCGAGACGCCCCAAGGACACGGCGGAGCCGCGCTCAGCTCTCCAAAGCGGCCGAAGCTTTTTTATTTTATTTTATCTTATCTACGTCCAGGGCTGCCAAAGCCTGCGGCCGGGGCCCGGCCGGGGGGGCGCAGCGCCCGCCGCCCCCCGGGCCCCCCTCGCTCCGGCCCCGGCCAAGCCAAGCGCGCGGGAGCCAAGCCCGGTACCCCCAAAGCTCGGTACCCCAAAGCTTGCCCAGCGCCACGAGGGGATTTTGGGGAGGGAGGCGGGGGGGGGCTGGGGCACCTCCCGGGAGCGGGGATGGAACTGGGATGACTGAGGATGAGGATGAGGAAGAGGACGGGGATGAGGACGGTGATGAGGAAGAAAATGAGGAGGAGGAGGATGAGGGTGGGCATGGGGATGAGGAACAGGAGATGAGGATGGGGATGAGGCTGAGGATGAAGGTGAGGATGAGGATGAGGATGAGGATGAGGATGAGGATGAGGATGAGGAGGGCGGGGGCTCTGCGGCCCCTTTTAGCGCATGCAAACAGCCGCGTCGAGAAGCGAGAGCTGCGAGTAGCGGCAGGACCCAACCCCGCTCCTGCCCGGCCTCACCAACCCCTTCCCCTCCCGCTGCCTCGGTGTCCCCAAGCGCCACCGAGCGCCACCAACCCTCTCCGGCGACACTCCGCAGCCAGGAGCCGCCCGCAGCTCCCCGCACAGCACAGGAGGAGAGAGAAAAAAAAAAACCAACCCCCGACCAAACCCGGGGGTGCCGCCCTCACACGCGCTTGGGGAGCCCCCCACCCACCACGGGCGCGGCTCCTCCGGCTTTTTTAAAGCAATAAACGCCGAAGAGCTTGTACTTCTTGTCGGGGAAGCCGAGGTTGCGCACGCCGGGCTCGCGGCCGCCGCAGCGGGCGCGGGGGTTGACGATGGGGTAGCGGATGCTGCCGTCCTCCAGCCAGCCCGCCTCGCAGCGGTCCAGCAGCTGGATCTTCCAGGCCGCGTACAGCTGCCCCACCTTGGCCACCGCGGCCCCGTTGTTCTTGCACGCCTGCACCGCCTCCGGGTAGCTCAGCTTGCGGAAGGTTTTCAGGAAATAGACTTTGCCTGGGGGAAAAAAAAAATATGGGGGTGAAAGGGGTGAGGGGAGTGCTGGAGCGTCTCTGGGTCTGGGAGGCGGTGGGGTGGGAATGAGGGATCTGGACTCGTTTTGAGGGGCTGGAGGTGATGCATGAAAACCCTGTGGAGACCCCAGACACATCATTGGGGGCTGGAGGTGATGGATGAAAACCCTGAGCACCCCATGAACACATTTTGGGGAGCTGGAGGTGATGGAGGGAAGCTCATGGAGATCATGAACACATTTTTTGGGGGATGGAGGTGATGGATGAAAACCCTGAGGACCCCATGAACGCATTTTTGGGACTGGAGGTGATGGAGGGAAGCTCTGTGGAGACCTCAAACACATTTTGGGGGAATGGAGGTGATGGATGAAAATCCTGTGGATCTCATGAACACATTTTGGGGAGCTGGAGGTGATGGATGAAAACCCTGAGGACCCCATGAACACTTTTTTGGGGCTGGAGGTCATGGAGGGAAGCTCTGTGGAGACCTCAAACACATTTTAGGGGGATGAAGGTGATGGATGAAAATCCTGTGGATCTCATGAACACATTTTGGGGGCTGGAGGTGATGGATGAAAATCTGAGGACCCCATGAATGCATTTTTGGGGCAGAGATGATGCATAAAAACGGAGCCCCAAAAACGTTTTGAGGAGGTTGGAGAAGTGCAGGGGTACAAATGATCTGGAGGCCCCCCCAATATAATTCTGGGGCTGGAGGTGATGGATGAAAATTCTGTGGATCTCATGAACATGTTTTGGGGAGCTGGAGGTGATGGAGGGAAGCTCTGTGGAGATCATGAACACATTTTTGGGGGGATGGAGGTGATGGATAAAAACCCTGTGGATCCCATGAACACATTTTGGGGAGCTGGAGGTGATGGATGAAAACCCTGAGGACCCCATGAACACTTTTTTGGGGCTGGAGGTCATGGAGGGAAGCTCTGTGGAGACCTCAAACACATTTTAGGGGGATGAAGGTGATGGATGAAAATCCTGTGGATCTCATGAACACATTTTGGGGAGCTGGAGGTGATGGATGAATACCCTGTGGAGATCATGAACACATTATTGGGGGCTGGAGGTGATGGATAAAAACCCTGTGGGTCCCATGAACACATTTTGGAGGGCTGGAGGTGACGGATGAAAATCCCGAGGACCCCATAAACGCATTTTTAGGGCTGGAGGGCTTTCTCGGCAGACACCTGCCCTCCAAACCGGGACTCCCCCTCACCGTTGAGGTTGGAGGTGAAGCAGAAGGCATCATAATGCTCGCTCTCCTTGTGCCTGAAGCCGTAATTCCGGACTCCCACGGGCGTGTCCTTGCGGCCGCAGCGCTCGCGGGGCCGGGAGATCGGGTACTGCACCGAGCCGTCCTGCAGCCAGCCCGCGTTGCACCAGTCCAGCCCCTCCAGCCACGCCTGGTGCAGCTGATCGTGCGACGCCAGGATCCCGTCCTGCTCCAGGCACGCCTGCTGAGCCTCGTGGAAGTTCAGGGTGTAGCGCCCCAAGCGCGGGTGGTACGGGAAAATCACCCCTGGGATGGAGGAGTTGGGGGTTTTTGGTTTGGAGGGTGGGAGGTGTGAGGGGAGAATCGTCTGGGAAATCCCACTCGTCATCCCTCTGCAAGTTTTGGGAGAGATGGGGTTTGGGATTGAAGGGAGCCCCAAATTCCAGGAGATTCTGCTCTGGGATTTGGGGAAATGGGAATTCTAGTTGGGAGAATCTCCTGGAAAATCTCTGTCACTTTGTAAGGAGAGCGAGGTTTTGGGAACCCCAAACTCCAGGAAGTTCTAATCTAGGATTTGGGGAAATGGAAAATCTGGTTGGGAGAATCTCCTGGGAAAATCTCTTTGTAAGGAGAGACAGGTTTTGGGAATCCCAGACTCCAGGAGATTCTGCTCTGGGATGTGGGGAAATGGGAATTCTGGTAGAGAGAAACGCCTGGAAAATTCCACTCATTGTCCTTCTGAAAGGACAGCGAGGTTTTGGGAACCCCAAACTCCAGGAAGTTATAATCTAGGATTTGGGGAAACGGGAATTCTGCACGTTGGGAAAATCGTCTGGGAAATCCCACTCGTCATCCCCCTGCAAGGAGTTTTGGGAGAGATGGGGTTTGGGATTGAAGGGAGCCCCAAATTCCAGGAGATTCTGCTCTGGGATTTGGGGAAATGGGAATTCTGGACTTTGGGAGAACCGCCTGGAAAATCTCTGTGGCTTTTCAAGGAGAAGAGGTTTTGGGAACCCCAAATTCCAGGAGGTTCTGCTCAGGGATTTGGGGAAATGGGAATTCTGGTAGAGAGAAACGCCTGGAAAATTCCACTCATTGTCCTTCTGAAAGGAGAGCGAGGTTTTGGGAACCCCAAACTCCAGGAAGTTCTAATCTAGGATTTGGGGAAATGGAAAATCTGGTTGGGAGAATCTCCTGGAAAATCTCTGTCACTTTGTAAGGAGAGACAGGTTTTGGGAACCCCAAAGTTCAGGAAGTTCTAATCTAGGATTTGGGGAAACAGGAATTCTGCACGTTGGGAAAATCGTCTGGGAAATCCCACTCATCATCCCTCTGCGAGAAATTTTGGGAGAGATGGGGTTTGGGATTGAAGGGAGCCCCAAATTCCAGGAGATTCTGCTCTGGGATTTGGGGAAATGGAAAATCTGGTTGGGAGAATCTCCTGGGAAAATCTCTTTGTAAAGAGATACAGGTTTTGGGAACCCCAAACTCCAGGAGATTCTGCTCTGGGATTTGGGGAAATGGGAATTCTGGACTTTGGGAGAATTGCCTGGAAAATCCCTCTCACTGTCCTTCTGAAAGGAGACCGAGGTTTTGGGAACCCCAGACTCCAGGATATTCTGATCTAGGATTTGGGGAAATGGGAGTTCTAGTTGGGAGAATCGCCTGGAAAATCTCTGTCACTTTGTAAGGAGTGCCAGGTTTTGGGAACCCCAAACTCCAGGAGATTCTGCTCTGGGATTTGGGGAAACGGAAAATCTGGTTGGGATAATCTCTTGGAAAATCTCTTTGGTTTTGTGAGGAGAGCAAGGTTTTGGGAACCCCAAACTCCAGGAGATTCTGCTCTGGGATTTGGGAAAATGGAAGTTCTGGCTGGAAAAACCACCTGGAACTTCCAAAACCGCTTCCTCAAACCCCTAAAAAGGCGTTTTCCCCCTTTGCCACCCCCGGAACCCCTAAAAAAAACCATTCCCCCCTTTCCCACGCCCAAAACTCTCTTACCCCACCACTTCTACCAGCCACCACCATAAACCCTCCCCACCAACAAAACCCCATAACCGCCCCCACAAACCCCCTGAAAAAACCCCAGGAACGCCACCCGGGGAACACCCCGAGCCACCTTCCAGGTCCAGTTTGACCACTCCGGTGTCATCCTCGAGCTCGTTGGTCACCTCGCACTCGTAGCGCCCGTAGTCCTGCAGGGTGACGTTGCGGATGATGAGGGAGGCGTCGCCCGCGCCGTCCTCCTGCAGCGCCGTGCGGCCCCGGTAGGAGCCGAACGCCCGCCGGGCTTTGCCCAGCGCCACGAACACGTCCACGAAATCCATGGGCTCGGTCACTTTGGTCCACTTGAGGCGGATCTCGGCCGGGTCGTGCGCGGAGATGTCGTAGTGGTAGCGGCAGGGCAGGATGATGGTGCCGCCGCGGTGGGTCACCACCTTGCCCGGAGCGGTCTGCACCACCACGGCACCGCTGTCACCCTCTGAGGGGACACGGGGACAGTCAGGGACTGCCACCGCCCCGGGGATGGCACAGGCCGAAGTGGTAAAGCGGGATGTGGGAGAATCCTGTGGGTTGAGTTCTCCTCTTTTAGGGGTAAAGGAGGATGGGGATGTGGGGTCACGCCTTGGGGGGAATTCTCCTCTTTTGGGGGCAAGGTAGGATGCGGATATGGAAGGAATTTCCTTCTTTTAGGGGTAAAGAAGGATGGGGATGTGGGGTCACACTTTGGGGACAATTCTCCTATTTTGGGGGCAAGGCAGGATGGGGATGTGGGAGCATCCTTTGGGTTGAGTTCTCCTCTTTTAGGGGTGAAGGAGGATGGGGATGTGGGGTCACGCCTTGGGGGGAATTCTTCTCTTTTGGGGGCAAGGCAGGATGGGGATATGGAAGGATTTTCCTTCTTTTAGGGGCGAAGCAGGATGGGGATGTGGGAGCATCCTTTGGGTTGAGTTCTCCTCTTTTAGGGGTAAAGAAGGATGGGGATGTGGGGTCACGCTTTTGGAGGGAATTCTCCTCTTTTGGGGGGCAAGGCAGGATGGGGATATGGAAGGAATTTCCTTCTTTTAGGGGTAAAGAAGGATGGGGATGTGGGGTCACACTTTGGGGACAATTCTCCTATTTTGGGGGCAAGGCAGGATGGGGATATGGGAGCATCCTTTGGGTTGAGTTCTCCTCTTTTAGGGGTAAAGAAGGATGGGGATGTGGGGTCACGCTTTTGGAGGGAATTCTCCTCTTTTGGGGGCAAGGTATGATGGGGATATAGAAGGATTTTCCTTCTTTTAGGGGCGAAGCAGGATGGGGATGTGGGAGCATCCTTTGGGTTGAGTTCTCTTTTAGGAGCAAATTAGGATGGGAATGTGGGAACATGTTTGGGTTGAGTTCCCCCTTTTGGGGGTAAAGGAGGATGGGGATGTGGGGTCACACTTTGGGGACAATTCTCCTATTTTGGGGACAAGGCAGGGTGGGGATATGGGAGGAATTCCCCTCTTTTAGGAACAAAGCAGGATGGCGATGTGGGGACACTTTCGGGGGGAATTCCTCTCTTTTAGGGACAAGGCAGGATAAAGATGTGAGAACACACTTTGGGGGAAATTCCCCTTTTTTTGCAGGACTTCACAAACCCTAAAAGGAGAGTTTGGGATAATCCCAGGACGTTTCCCATAGGACAGGGGGGACACGGGGACAACATCAGAGCCCTGGCCCGTGCTGTGACGGCCACTAAACCCCAAAACGGCTGCAGGCGGCTCCCCCAACCCCAAACCCGCCGCTGGACCCCGACCCCACTCACCCATCACATGAACCACCTTCTTCCTGCCGCGGGCGCTGGGCAGCACCTCACCGGCGAGCGCGGTGGCGAGCAGGGTGGCGAGCAGGGTGGCGAGCAGCAGCGGCGCCGCGGGGCCGCCGGCCCGGGGGATTTGGGGACGCATCTGAAGGGGGGTGGGACAGCAGCGCCCTCAGCACCCCCAAAAACCCCCCCACGGCTGAGGGGAACCCCCAGGAGTGACGCTGGTGCCCAGCCCGATGGGGTCGGGCAGGGCTGGGGCGGTCACTGCTCGCTCCCCTGACCCACAGGGACCCCCCTGACCCCACAGGGACCCCCCGGCCCCACAGGGACCCCTCGGCCCCACAGGGACCCCCAACCCCGGCTCTGAACCCGGCCAGCCCCGCTGGCTCCCAGGAGGGATGAATATTTCATGGCAGCAGCGCCGCTTCGGATCTCCGGAGTTATTTATGGCACCTCTGGAAACTGAACCGATGGGCACGGAGCGGGCAGAGGAGACCCCCGAGACCCCCCCCTCGGCCTCGCCCCCTCCCCAAGGACAGCGCGTGGAGGAGACTCCCCCTCCTCGGGGGGAGCCCCGAGCTCTTGGGGTGCCCCAAATGCGAGCCTGGCTCTGGGGAGCGGGATGGGGGGACAGGGGCAGGGACAGCCCCTCTCGGTGCTCCCGGTGCCGAGTCCGGGGGCTCGGGGTCCGCTCGAGGGGCACAAAAAGCGGGGCAGCCCCTCCCGGGGGTCCCGGTGTCCGATCCGCGGGCAGGGGGAGGTGGGCAAACCCCCCCCCCGGGGGTCCCGGTACCCGCTCAGCACGGGAGGAGCGGGTCAGACCCTCCCGGTGCCAAACCCGGGGGCAGGGGGCGGTGGGCAACCCCCCCGGTGGTCCCGGTGCCAAACCCGGGCTGAGAGCGAGCGGGGCAGCCCCGGTGCCCGGTCCGCGGGCAGAAGGAGCGGGACACCCCCCGCACGGGGGTCCCGGTGCCCGGTGGGGGAAAAGCCCCCCCGGGGCATCCCGGTGTCGGCTGCGGGGGCAGAAGGAGCGGGAGCCCCGCGGGGTCCCGGTGCCGGTGGCGGCGCTCGGCGGCCGCGGGCCCGGTGCGGTGTTGCAGTGCGGGACACTGCGGCGGCAGCCCCGGGGCTGCGGGACTCCGGTGTCCGGGCGGGGACAGCGCAGCGAGGGGGGAGCCCCGTTCCCGTCACCGCCCCGCAGGGAGCGACCCCCGCCAGCCGCGTCCCTCCCGGTACCGGGGGTCCCGTGCGAAGGAGCGGCGGCCGCAGCCCCGCACTCACCGTGTGCCCGGTGCCGGCCCGCGGGAGCGCGATGGTGCCGCCGGTGCCTCCCCCGGTACCTCCCCCGGTACCGCCCCCGGTACCGCCCCCGGTACCGCCGGTGCGGCTCCACGCAGGGGGCGACACCGGGAGCTCGGCCCGGCCCCGCTGCTCGCCAAGGTCACGGGCGCGCCCGGTGTCCCCCGGAGCCCCCCGGTACTGCCGGGACCCCCGGGCCGGGCTGCGGGCGGGGCACGAGGAGCAGCGTCCGGTAAATCCCCGCCGCGGGCACCGCAAGGGCGGCTGTGCCCACCCCAAAACCCCGGTACCACCCCCCAAAATCTCACAATCCAACCCGGCGGGTGCCACCCCAAAATCCCGGTACCACCCCCCAAAATCTCACACCAGGCCGGTGGATGAAACCCCAAAATCCCGGTACCACCCCCCAAAATGTCACACCAGCCCGGCCGATGAAACCCCAAAATCCCGGTACCACCCTCCTGCCGTGTGCCCACTCCCGAAAATCTCACACCGACCCAGTGTGTGTCACCCCAAAACCCCGGTACCACCCCCCAAAATCTCACACCAGCCCAGTGGATGAAACCCCAAAATCCCGGTACAACCCCCCAAAATCTCACACCAGCCCGGTGGATGAAACCCCAAAATCCCGGTAAAACCCCCCAAAATCTCACACCCACCCGGCGGGTGCCACCCCAAAACCCCGGTACCACCCCCCAAAATCTCACACCAGCCCAGTGGATGAAACCCCAAAATCCCGGTACAACCCCCCAAAATCTCACACCAGCCCGGTGGATGAAACCCCAAAATCCCGGTACAACCCCCCAAAATCTCACACCAGCCCGGTGGATGAAACCCCAAAATCCCGGTACAACCCCCCAAAATCTCACACCAGCCCGGTGGATGAAACCCCAAAATCCCGGTACAACCCCCCAAAATCTCACACCAGCCCGGTGGATGAAACCCCAAAACCCCGGTAAAACCCCCCAAAATCTCACACCAACCCGGCGGGTGCCACCCCAAAATCCCGGTACCACCCTTCCGCCTTGTGCCCACCCCACAATAACCCCGGTGCCACTCCTTGCCGTGTGACCACCCCCCAAAATCTTACTCCCGCCCACCCCCTGCCCACCCGCGGCCACCCCGGCACCGCAGGGACCCCCGGCCCAGCCGCCCCCAGCCCCCCGAAAGGGCGGCTGGATTCGTGCTCGGAGCGAACCTCGGCTCCTTTATTTGGTGGCTGTGCCCACCCCGGAGCCCCCCGGGACGGGATCGGGACCCCCGGGACCCACCGGGACCCCCGGGATCCACCGGGACCCACCGGGACCCGCCGGGCGGGACCGCGGCTCCCGCGTCCCCCAGCAGCGACACGAGGGCAGGGCTGGGACTGCAGCGATGTCCCCGCGGACACTCCCGGGGTCCCCACGGCTTTTGGGGGAGCGGAGCATCCCTGGGGACACCTTTGGGGTCACCCCTGGGACACTTCTGAGGACACCCCTGGGGTCACTTTTGGGGACACCTCTGGGGACTTTTCTGGGGACATCTCTGTCCTCATGGGGACATCTCTGGGGTCACCTTTGGGAAACCCCTGGGGACATTTCTGGAGACATCCAGTGCTCAGAGAGGGGAGAGAAGCACCAGGGTTGGGGACAGAAATCCCATGGATGGGGACAACACCCCTGAGGTGGGGACAGCAACCCAGGGACGGGGACAGAAAGCCCCGAGGTGAGAACCGGGATGAGTAGAGCAGCCCAGGGGTGGCGACAGCAGCCCCAGGGGTGGTGACACCGATGCCGGGGGGACAGCAGGACACGTCACTGGTGCTTTTTGGCGCGGGCCAGGCGCGGGTTGGCGGGGGGAAGGAAAAAGGCCGGGGAGCGCAGGCAGCGCAGCGCCAGCAGCTGCGGGCCCAGCGCGTACAGGAGGTTGGAGAGGAGGAAACTCCACAGGACCTCGTCCGGGGTCTGGTACGGGAACGGGGTGCGGGAGTGCAGCGAGGAGCCCAGGTGGGCGAACTGAGCCTGGGAAAAGGGGTGGGGGAGTGAGAGGGGAGCGGCCCCAAAAGGTGCGAAACACCCATCCCTAAAAGATGCAGAATTCCGGCCCTAAAAGGTGCAGAATTCTGGTCCTAAAAGGTGCAGAATTCCGACCCTAAAGCTGCAGAATTCTGGTCCTAAAAGGTGCAAAACCCCGGTCCTAAAACGTGCAGAATTCCGACCCTAAAGCTGCAGAATTCTGGTCCTAAAAGGTGCAAAACCCCGGTCCTAAAATGTGCAGAATTCCGGCCCTAAAAGGTGCAAAACCCCGGCCCTAAAAGGTGCAGAATTCCGACCCTAAAGCTGCAGAATTCTGGTCCTAAAAGGTGCAAAACCCCGGTCCTAAAATGTGCAGAATTCTGGTCCTAAAAGGTGCAAAACCCCGGTCCTAAAAGGTGCAGAATTCCGGCCCTAAAAGGTGCAGAATTCCGACCCTGAAAGGTGCAGAATTCCGACCCTGAAAGGTGCAGAATTCCGGTCCTAAAAGGTGCAGAATTCCGACCCTAAAAGGTGCAGAATCCCGGTCCTAAAAGGTGCAGAATTCCGACCCTAAAAAATGCAGTATTCCGGCCCTAAAAGGTGCAAAACCCCGGTCCTAAAAGGTGCAGAATTCCGGCCCTAGAGGTGCAAAACCCCGGCCCTAAAAGGTGCAAAACCCCGGTCCTAAAACGTGCAGAATTCCGACCCTAAAATGTGCAGAATTCCGACCCTAAAGGTGCAAAACCCCGGTCCTAAAACTTGCAGAATTCCGACCCTAAAAGGTGCAGAATTCCGACCCTAAAAGGTGCAGAATCCCGGTCCTTAAAGGTGCAGAATTCCAGCCCTATAAGGTGCAGAATTCCGGCCCTAAAAGGTGCAGAATTCCGACCCTAAAATGTTCAGAATTCCGGTCCTAAAGGTGCAGAATTCCGACCCTGAAAGGTGGAGAATTCCGACCCTAAAAGGTGCAGAATTCCGGCCCTATAAGGTGCAGAATTCCGGTCCTAAAAGGAGCAGAATTCCGGCCCTATAAGGTGCAGAATTCCGGCCCTATAAGGTGCAGAATTCCGGCCCTAAAAGGTGCAATTTCTGTCCCACTAATCCCGGGCTCTGTCCAAATCCACCGAGGCCAAAGCAATTATCTGCAGCCGAGCTGCTCCACTTGCAGAGCGGCTGCGGCTCTGCCCCCAAAAACGGGATTTACCCCCCCAAAATTTGGATTTGCACTCCAAAATCGGGATTTACACTCCTAAACCGGGATTTAACCCCCAAAACTGGGATTTAGCCCCCCAAATCCGGGATTTATCCCCCCAAATCGGGATCTGCCCCCAGCTTGAGATTTTTTCCCCCCAAATCCCGGTATATTTGTTCACCCCACAATCCCAGGATTTCTGAGCCACTCAGTTGAGTTTTCCCCCACAAATCCCGGGATTTCGGGGCTGCCGGGTTGGGTTTTTCCCCCCAAATCCCGGAATTTCGGGGCTGCCCACTTGAGGATTTTTCCCAAAAAAAATCCCAGAATTTCGGAGCCACCCAGTTGGGATTTCCTGCCCAAATCCCGGAATTTCGGGGCTGCCTTCTTGAGGTTTTTTTTTTCCCAAATCCCGGTATTTTTCCCCCCAAATCCCGGTATTTTTCCCCCCAAATCCCAGGATTTTGAGGCCTCCCGGTTGGGATTTTTTTCCCCAAAAATCCCAGGGTTTTTCCCCACCTGCGCCACGGCTCCGGCGACCACCAAGCTCCAGTCGGGCAACCAGGAGCAGCCGGGCACGGCCAGCGCGTAGATGGCGAGCAGGAGGAAGGGCAGCAGGTAGAACAGGTAGATCAGCATCTGAGGGGACAGATTGTCACCCCTGGTGGCCCTGGTGGCTCCTGGGGGGGGGTCCGGGCCCCCTCCCCCTCACCTGCACTTTGGGGTAGCCCACGGGGTCGCGCAGGTACGGCTCGTGCAGGTAGGTGTAGTCAAAGCAGGAGTCGGCCGGGCAGTCCAGCACCACCTGGGGAGGGGGGCAGAGGTGGGCGAGGGGAGGGGACCCTGCCCGGGACCCCCGGGATCCTCCCTGGGACCACCGGGATCCTCCTCGGGACCCCCGGGATCCTCCTCGGGACCACCGAGATCCTCCTCGGGATTCCCGGGACCCTCTCCGGGACCACTGGGACCTTTCCCGGGACCACCGAGATCCCCCCCAGGACCCCTGGGACCCTCCCTGGGACCCCCGAGATCCTCCTCGGGACAACCGAGATACTCCCCGAGACCCCCGAGACCCTCCAGGAACCCCCGGGACCCTCACCGGGACTACCAGAACCCTCCCTGGGACCACCGAGATCCTCCCTGGGACCACAGAGTCCCTTCCCGGGACTCCCGGGACCCGGCCCGGGACCACCGAGATCCCCCCCAGGACCCCTGGGATCCTGCCTGGGACTACCGGGACCCTCCAGGAACCCCCCAAGATGCGCCAGGATCACCCGAGCCCCTCCAGGACCATCCTGAGACCCTCCAGGACCATCCTGAGACCCTCCAGGATACCCCAAAGCCTCTCCAAGACCCTCCAGGATCCCCCGAACCCCTCCAAGACACCCCCAAAACTTTCCAGAGTCCCCCCGAGACCTCCCAGATCCCCCCAAATCCCCTCCAAGAGCCCACTGAACCCCTCCAGGACCCCCCAACCCTTCAGGACTCCCCCCGAACCCCTCCAAGAGTCCCCCGACCCACTCCAGGACCCCCAAGAACTCCTCCAGGACACCCCGAACCCCTCAAGGATCCCCCCAAAGCCCCTCCAGCACCATCCGGACCCACCCCAGGACCCCCCGAGAACACTCAGGAGCCCCCAAAACCTCTTCAAGAGTCCCCCGAGATACCCGAGGACCCCCCCAGAACCCCGTCCAGGACCACCCCGAACCCTTCCAGGACTTCCCGAGCCCCTACAGGACGCCCCCAAACCCCTCCAGGACACCCCGAGACCCTCCAGGACTCCTCCCAAGCCCCTCTAAAAGTCCCCCCGAGCCATCCCAGGACACCCCTGAGACCCTCCAGGACCCTTCGAGACCCTCCAAATTCCCCCTCGAGCCCCTCCAGGATCCCCCTGAACCCCTCCAGGACACCCCGAGACCCTCCAGGACTCCCCCCAGACCCCTCTAAAAGTCCCCGAGCCATCCCAGGACACCCCCGAGACCCTCCAGGACCCTTTGAGACCCCCCAGATTTACCCCTGAGCCCCTCCAGGATCCCCCTGAACCCCTCCAGGACACCCCGAGACCCTCCAGGACTCCTCCCAAGCCCCTCTAAAAGTCCCCCCGAGCCATCCCAGGACACCCCTGAGACCCTCCAGGACCCTTCGAGACCCCCCAAATTCCCCCTCGAGCCCCTCCAGGATCCCCCTGAACCCCTCCAGGACACCCCGAGACCCTCCAGGACTCCCCCCAGACCCCTCTAAAAGTCCCCGAGCCATCCCAGGACACCCCCGAGACCCTCCAGGACCCTTCGAGACCCCCCAAATTCCCCCTCGAGCCCCTCCAGGACACCCCCAAACCCCTCCAGACCCCCCGTCTCTCACCATCCCCCTGAAGAAGGTGAAGGCAGCGGTGAGGATGAGGATGAGGATGAGGAGCAGGTCCCGCGGCCGCTGGTACAGAGGTTTGCGCTGCTCCTCTGCGATCTGCCACAGGAAAATCGGGATTTTTTTGGGGAGAGGTTGGATCAGAGAGTGAAAAAAAAATAAATAAAATAAACCCATTCCCGGCCTCACCTTCTCGGGGCTGAGGCTCGGCAGCGGCCGCGGCTGCCGGAAGAGCCGGAGGCCGGTCCAGGTGAGGAGGAGGAGGTAGGGCAGGTTGAGGAGGAAGGCCGGGCTCAGCTCGGAGCTGTATTTCCCTGCGGGAGAGAGCGGGGTGGGCACGGAGCCTTCCTCCCCCTCCTCCCCCTCCTCCTCCTCGGGGGTCGCAGCCCCCTCCCCACTCCGTACCGATCAGATTGCCCAGCAGGAAAACCACGGCGCTCATCAGCAGCGAGCCCAGCCAGAACAGACCCAGCCCGCGGTAATTCTTCCTGCGGGGACAGCGGGAGACCCCGACTCAAAATTTGGGGTTTGTCACCCCCTTCATCCCGGAGACCCCTCCTCAAAATTTGGGGTTTGTCCACCCCCCCACCCCGGGAGACCCCTCCTCAAAATTTGGGGTTTGTCCACCCCCCCACCCCGGGAGACCCCTCCTCAATATTTGGGGTTTGTCAGCCCCCTCATCCCGGGAGACCCCTCCTCAAAATTTGGGGTTTGTCAGCCCCACGCCGGGAGACCCCTCCTCAATATTTGGGATTTGTCACCCCCTTCATCCCGGGAGACCCCTCCTCAAAATTTGGGGTTTGTCAGCCCCACGCCGGGAGACCCCTCCTCAATATTTGGGGTTTGTCAGCCCCCTCATCCCGGGAGACCTCTCCTCAAAATTTGGGGTTTGTCAGCCCCACGCCGGGAGACCCCTCCTCAATATTTGGGGTTTGTCAGCCCCCTCATCCCGGGAGACCTCTCCTCAAAATTTGGGATTTGTCACCCCCCTCACCCCGGGAGACCCCTCCTCAAAATTTGGGGTTTGTCACCCCACCCCCACCCCGGGAGACCCCTCCTCAAAATTTGGGGTTTGTCAGCCCCCTCATCCCGGGAGACCCCTCCTCAAAATTTGGGGTTTGTCACCCCCCTCACCCCGGGAGACCCCTCCTCAATATTTGGGGTTTGTCAACCCCCACCCCGGGAGACCCCTCCTCAAAATTTGGGGTTTGTCAGCCCCACCCCGGGAGACCTCTCCTCAATATTTGGGGTTTGTCACCCCCCTCACCCCGGGAGACCCCTCCTCAAAATTTGGGGTTTGTCACCCCCTTATCCCGGGAAACCCCTCCTCAAAATTTGGGATTTGTCAGCCCCACCCCGGGAGACCCCTCCTCAATATTTGGGATTTGTCACCCCCCTCACCCCGGGAGACCCCTCCTCAAAATTTGGGGTTTGTCACCCCCTTATCCCGGGAGACCCCTCCTCAAAAATTGGGGTTTGTCACCCCCCCCACCCCGGGAGACCCCGACTCAAAATTTGGGTTTTTTTGCCACTTACGGGGAGCCCCCTCCACAAAATTCGGGATTTTTCGCCCATCAGGAGCCCCCTGAGCTCTCCCGGGATCACTCCTGAGCCCCCTCCTCAAAATTCGGAATTTTTCATCCCCACGGGGAGTCCCCTCGTCAAAATTCGGGATTTGCCACCCAATGGGAGCCCCTCCTCAAAGTTCGGGATTTTTCACCCACCGAGAGCCCTCTCCTCAGGAAATTCGGGATTTTCCAACCCCCTCCTCAGGAAATTCGGATTCTCCACTCCCCGAGCCCCCTTCTCAGGAAATTCGGGATTCTCCCACCCCTAAGCCCCCTCCTCAAGAAATTCGGGATCCCCCATCCCCTCGAGTTCTCTCCTCAGGAAATTTGGGGTTTTCCAACCCCCTCCTCAGGAAATTCGGGATTCTCGAGCTCCCTCCTCAGGAAATTCGGGATCCCCCGCCCCCCTCGCCCCCTCCTCAGGAAATTCGGGATCCCCCGTCCCCTCGAGCCCTCTCCTCAGGAAATTCGGGATTTTCGAGCCCCCTCCTCAGGAAATTTGGATTCTCCACCCCTTGAGCTCCCTCCTCAGGAAATTCGGGATTTTCAAGCCCCCTCCTCAGGAAATTCGGGATTTCCAAGCCCCCTCCTCAAGAAATTCGGGATTTTCCAACCCCCTCCTCAGGAAATTTGGATTCTCCACCCCTTGAGCTCTCTCCTCAGGAAATTCGGGATTTTCGAGCCCCCTCCTCAGGAAATTCGGGATCCCCCCGCCCCCCTCGCCCCCTCCTCAGGAGTTGGGGTCCCCCCGCCCACCTGCGCCCCACGGCGCCGGCCATGCCCAGGCACAGCCCGTAGTGCACGGAGCCGTCCCAGTAGCAGGTGAGGAGCCCGTGAGCCGTGCGCAGGTGGGGGTCACCCTGCGGGGACACGGGGACAGCGCGCGTGGGGACAGCGGGTGGGGACACGGGGGACAGCGCGGGTGGGGGCACCGCGAGGGGACACGGGGGACAGCGCGGGTGGGGGCACCGCGAGGGGACAGCGGAGGGGGGACAGCGCGGGTGGGGACACCGCGAGGGGACAGCGGAGGGGGCACAGCGCGGGTGGGGACACCGCGAGGGGACAGCGGAGGGGGCACAGCGCGGGTGGGGACACCGCGAGGGGACACGGGGTGGGGACAGCGGGTGGGGACACGGGGGACAGCGCGGGTGGGGACACCGCGAGGGGACACGGGGTGGGGACAGCGGGTGGGGACACGGGGGACAGCGCGGGTGGGGACACCGCGAGGGGACACCGGGGGGGGGACAGCGGGAGGATACCGGGAATGGGGGGCACCGGGAAGGGGACACTGGGAGTGGAGAAACTAGGAGTGGGGACACAGGGACAGGACACCGGGAGTGGGGACAACCGGTCACACCGGAGGGACACCGGGAGGACACCGGGGGGACGCTGGGGGAATACCGGGAATGGGGGCACCGGAAGGGGACACAGGAGTGGGGACACCTGGACGGGACACGAGGAGGGGACAGCGGGGGTGGGGACACAGGGAGGGGACACCGGGGGGGGAGACAGCCGGTCACACCGGGAGTGGGGACACTGGGAGGGGACACCGGGGGTGGGGACACCGCGAGTGGGGACACCGGGGGTGGGGACACTGGGAGGGGACAGCGGGGGGATACCGCGGGGTACAGCGGGAGTGGGGACACCGGGAATGGGGACACCGGGAGAGGACAGCCGGTCACACCGGGAGAGGATACCGAGGGTGGGGACACCGGGGGGATACCGGGAATGGGGGCACCGAGAGGGGACACCGGGGGTTGGGACACCGCGAGTGGGGACATCGGGGGTGGGGACACTGGGAGGGGACAGCTGGTCACACCGACAAGGGACACTGGGGATGAGGACACCGGGAATGGGGACATCGGGAGGGGACACAGGGAGTGGGGACAGCAGGGGGACACCGGGAGAGGGGACACCGGGTCACGGCAGGAGGGGACACCGGGGGGTCACACCGGGTGACACCGGGGGCCCGGGGTGCGGGGCAGGGCTGGCACCTCCCGCACGTAGAGCTCCATGAAGCCCGAGATGATCCCGTCCTCCTCCAGCGCGATGATCAAATCCACGGCCGACACGAAGGAGAACACCACGAACACTGCGGGGAGCCGGGGGGCTCCGTGCGGGGTCCCCCAAAATCCCAAACCCCAAATCCCTGCTCCGTGCAGGGTCCCCCAAAATCCCAAATCCCAAATCCCTGGGTCTGCACATCCCCAAAGTCCCGAATCCCAAACCCCTGCTCTGTGCAGGTACCACATCTCCTTCAAAATCCCAAATCCCAAATCCCTGCTCCATGCCGGTCCTGCAGCTTCCCCCAAATCCCAGATCTCAAACCCCAGATCGCAACCCCCAAATCCCAGATCCAAGATCCCTAATCCCAGATCCCTGCTCCATGTGGATCCCACAGCTCCCTTCAAATCCCAATCCCCAGATTCCAAACTCCGGACCAGAGATCCAAGATCCCAATCCCCAGATTCCAAACCCCAAATCTCAGATCCCGCCCGGGGTCTCACCGCAGAACAGCGGGTCCTGGACGAGGCCGGCGCCGCCGGTGAGGATGAGGAGGGACACGAGGCCGATGAGCACCAGGATCGCTGCCAGGGCCAGGCCGGGGGAGCCGCTGTGGGGTCGGGGACGCTCCAGCACCGGCACGGCCCCGATCCCGCATTCCCAGAAAACCCTAATTGCCGCCCATGGGCCGGGCTCACCCGAATTCCCGGGATTTGGGCTCTCCTCAGGCCGGGATCACCCGAATTCCCGGGATTTCCCCAGGTCGGGATCACCCGAATTCCCGGGATTTGGGCTCTCTGGGAGAGGTTCTGTGGGATCTGAACTTCCAGAGGGGATTTAAATCCAGCGGCAAAACCCCACCTGCAGCCGCCTTCCCATGGGAACACCTGGATTGACATCCCTGTCCCGGGATGGATTCCCGGATCCGGGATAGCCCCAGCCCCTGTCCCGGGATGGATTCCCTGGTCCAGGATAGCCCCAGCCCCTGTCCCGGGATGGATTCCCGGTTTCGGGACAGCCCCAGCCCCTGTCCCGGGATGGATTCCCTGGTCCAGGACAGCCCCAGCCCCTGTCCCGGGATGGATTCCCGGTATCGGGACAGCCCCAGCCCCTGTCCCGGGATGGATTCCCGGTTTCGGGATAGCCCGAGCCCCTGTCCCGGGATGGATTCCCTGGTCCAGGACAGCCCCAGCCCCTGTCCCGGGATGGATTCCCGGATCCGGGACAGCCCCAGCCCCTGTCCCGGGATGGATTCCTGGATCCGGGATAGCCCCAGCCCCTGTCCCAGGATGGATTCCTGGATCCAGGATAGCCCCAGTCCCTGTCCCGGGATGGATTCCTGGATCCAGGACAGCCCCAGTCCCTGTCCCGGGATGGATTCCCGGATCCAGGACAAGCCCTGTCCCCTGGCTGGGACGCAGCTGCCAGGTCCGGGCGGGTCCCTGAGGATGTGACACCGATTCCAGGTGGGATCGCTCCCGTCCCAGCCCGATCCCACTCCCGGAGCTGCGGGGCCGCTCCCAAACCCTTCCCCCGGGCAGGACCCCACTCCCCGCTCCTCTTTTCCCTTCCCTATTCACCGTTCCCGGTGGGGGGTCTCTCCCCGTTCCCCCACTCCCCATTCCCCGGGGCTTCTCCCGGTCCCTGAAGCCCCTCTCCTGTTCCCATTCCCCTTTCCCCGTTCCCCATTTCCCAGTCCCCGTTCCCCACTCCCCATTCCCGGGGGTCTCTCCCGGTCCCGGGAGCCCCTTCCTGTCCCCATTCTCCATTCCCCATTCTCCATTCTGCATTCTCTACTCCCCGTTCCCCATTTCCCAGTCCCCACTCCCCATTCTCCATTCCCGGGGCTCTCTCCCCGTTTCCCCAGTCCACGTTCCCCATTCCCGGGGGTCTCTCCCGGTCTCGGGAGCCCCTTCCTGTCCCCATTCCCCGTTTGCCATTCCTCGTTCCCCGTTCCCAGTCCCCACTCCCCATTCCCCGGTCCCGGGGGTCCCTCCCGGTCCCCACTCACTCCAGGGAGGCGACACCGCTGACCCCGAAGGCCACCGGGAGGGCGAGCAGGGGGGCGGCCAGGGCGGCCGGGCCCTCCCGGAGCTGCATCCCCGCCAGCACCGGGCCCGCGGACTTCGGCCCCGGGACGGCCCCGGGCAGCGCCTTAAAGCCACAGAGCGCCCGGGACACCGGGACAGCGGCGGGACAGGCAGGGGACACGGGCGGGGACAGACTGAGACACGGGCGGGGACGGGGCGATACGGGCGGGGACAGAGAGGGGACACTGACAGGGACAGACCGGGGACACCGGCGGGGATAGAAAGGGGACATGAGCAGGGACAGACAGGGGACACGGGCGGGGACAGAGAGAGACACGGGCGGGGACAGACTGAGACACGGGCGGGGACAGACAGAGGACACTGACAGGGACAGACCGGGGACGCCGGCGGGGATAGAAAGGGGACATGAGCAGGGACAGACAGGGGACACGGGCGGGGACAGACCGAGACACGGGCGGGGACGGGGCGATACGGGCGGGGACAGACAGGAGACACGAGCGGGGATAGAGAGGGGACACTGACAGGGACAGACCGGGGACACGGGCGGGGACGGGGCGATACGGGCGGGGACAGACAGGGGACACTGACAGGGACAGACAGGGGACACGGGCGGGGACGGGGCGATACGGGCGGGAACAGGGGATACCGGCGGGGACAGAGGGGGACACGGGCAGGGTCACCGGGAGGGGACAGACAGGGGACATGGACAGGGACAGACCGGGAGAGCGGCGGGACAGACAGGGGACAGGGGCGGGGACGGGGGGGATACGGGCGGGGACAGACGGGGGACTCCGGCGGGACAGACAGGGGACACTGGCGGGGACAGACAGGGGGACACTGGCGGGGACCGGGGGACAGACGGACACGGAGGGACCGGGGGATAGAGGAAGGACAGGGGGACACGGACAGAGGGATCGGGAGCGGCCACTCCAAGCGCCCCGCGCATCCCGCTGGAAACCCGGAATTCCCGAATTTTTATCGGGAACTCTTAATCCCGGATTTCAGTGAGGATTGAAGGGATCGGGAATGATCACTGGAAACCCGGAATTCCCGAATATTTATCCCGAATTTTGTGGGGATTGAGGGGATCGGGAATGATCACTGGAAACTCGGAATTCCCGAATATTTATCCCGAATTTTAGTGAGGATTGAAAGGATCGGGAGCGGCCACTGGAAACCCGGAATTCCCGAATATTTATCCCGAATTTTGTGGGGATTGAAGGGATCGGGAGCGGCCACTGGAAATGAAGAATTCCCGAATATTTATCCCGAATTTTGTGGGGATTGAAGGGATCGGGAATGATCACTGGAAACTCGGAATTCCCGAATATTTATCCCGAATTTTGTGGGGATTGAAGGGATCGGGAATGATCACTGGAAACTCGGAATTCCCGAATATTTATCCCGAATTTTAGTGAGGATTGAAAGGATCGGGAGCGGCCACTGGAAACCCGGAATTCCCGAATATTTATCCCGAATTTTAGTGGGGATTGAAGGGATCGGGAGCAGCCCGCGCATCCCACTGGAAATCTGGGAATTCCCGAATTTTATCCCGGATTTCAGTGAGGATTGAAGGAAACTCGGTATTCCCGAAACTTTATCCCGAATTTTAGTGGGGATTGAAGGAAACTCGGGATTCCCGAGCCTTTATCCCGGATTTTCGGGGGGATTGAAGCATTCCCAGGATTGGGAATGGGTTGAAAAAAATTCCAGAGGAATTCAAAAGTTCCCGCGGCTCCTCAGGCTGCGCCTTTTCCCGGAATCCCGAATTCCCCGGGAATGCGGCCCCGGGCACCTTTGGCCTTTTCCCGTTCCTGAGGAATTTTCCCGGCTGGATTTTGCCCTGGGATTGGCCCGGGAGTAGCCGGGACACGCCCAGGAATGTTCCAGCCGGGAAAAAATTTGGGAATAAAGTTTGGGAATAAACTCAGCCCACAGAAGTGAAAAAAATGGCGACGGGAAGGGGAAAAAAATTGGGATTTTGGGATGATTCCATAAGAAAACTTACAGCTTTTCCCAGGAATCTTGCACTTGGGAGGAGCAGGAAATCAAGGATGGGGGGGGGGGGGGGAAGGGGGAAAAAAGGGGGAGAAAAAAAAAGGAGAAAAAAAAAGGGGAGGAAAAAAAAGGGGAGAAAAAAAAGGAGAAAAAAAAAAAGGGGAGAAAAAAAGGGGAGAAAAAAAAAGGGGAGAAAAAAAAAGGGGAGAAAAAAAAAGGGGGAAAAAAAAAAGGAGAAAAAAAAAGGGGGAAAAAAAAGGAGAAAAAAAAAGGGGAGAAAAAAAAGGAGAAAAAAAAAAAGGAAAAAAAATGAGAAAAAAAAAGGAAAAAAAATGAGAAAAAAAAAAAAGGAAAAAAAAGAGGGGAAAAAAGGGAAAACCAAGGGAATCCTTTACTCTAGAATCCCCTGGAATAAAAATGATTTTCCAAACCCCCCCTTCCTTAAATCCTGGGGAGCTTCAGGCTCAGAATTCCCAGGAAAAGCAGGATCTAAGAGTGACCTCAATCCCTGGAGAGCTGCCAGGTTTTTTATCAGCATTTCCCAATTTTCCCAAAATTCCTGGATAAATCAACCCCCCATCCCCCACTTTGGAATGGTTTTAATTAAAAGCCAAACCCTCGACTCTGTAATTAAAAAAATTAATGGAGAATCACATCAAGTATCAAAAAAAAAAACAACCAAACAAGAATCCCCCAAAAAAACCCAAACCCACCCACTCTAAAAAAAAAAAAATAAAAAAAAATCCCTCTTTTCCCAAAAAATCCCAAATATTAAACCTAAGGAACAAACAAACTTGATTTTATTTACAGAACTCTGTGAAGAAAATTTGTATTTCCAGAGGTTTTTTTTTCCTTTTTAGGACAATAAAATCCAACTGGATTTTTTCCAAAGCACGGTGCTGGAATTTTTTTTTTTTTTTTTTTGTTGGATTTTTTCCAAAGTGTGGCTTTGGAATTTTTGGGTCTTCATCATCCCAAAGCACAGGAGGTGTTGGCAAAAATCCCTGGGAAGGGAATAAATCCCCCCCTGGATCCCTCAAATCCTGGAATTCCCAACGGATCCAGAGGCAAAACTGGAGGCACTGGTTTCCCCAAAATTCCTTAAAATCTCTAGGATTTGGGATTCCAAGATAAAATCAAGGAATAAAATCCCCCACCCTCCCCACACTCCAAGATCTGCCATTCCCAAAAATCCCAAATTCCTTGGAATCCCCTTGGGGAGGATTTTTGGGGCTGCTCCAAACCCTCCCCGTGTGTCCCAAAAAATAAAACAAAAAAACTGGGGAAGTTTTTCCATGGGGGAAGGAGGAGCTGTGATTCCAAAAAATGCCAGATAACATCAGGAAAAAAAGAGATGGATAATGAAGTTTGGGATAAGAATTCCCAGGAAATCTGGTGGGAAAAAGTCTCCTCAGTAGTAAGGTCGTCGTGGGTTGTTCTGTAGGGAGAAAAAAAAAAAAAAAAAAAAGAAAAATCATCAAGATTGGAGATTTCATCCCAAAAATCAGCATCTGGATTCTCTGGGAAAGCCACTGGAATGTGACAATTTTTTCCACTTTTTTTTTGCCAAAATTTTGGCTGGAAAGGGGAAATCCAAGCTTGGTTTTGCCTCCTGGAAAATGGTGATTCCAAAGGAATAATGGGATTCATGGAGAAGCTGCCCATGGCAGGGGTTTAATTGGGATAAAATTGGGAAGAAAAATTAGGATTTGAATGAAAAAAAAAAAATGGGAAGGAGAGTTCTGCAGCCAGGGAATTCTGGGAGGATGACTCAGGGTGAGGAGAAAATCCAAGAGGAATTTTCCAACTGCCAACATTCCTGGCATTCCCAGAGCACACTGGAGATTCCAGGGATTTGTCCCTGAGCCTGCCTGGGTTTGGGATATTCCCATTCCAATGGATCCATCCCTGCCCCATTCCTTGGGATATGTCCCTCATCACTGGCTCCATCTCATTCCCATTCCCATTGGATCCATCCCAGCCCCATTCCCTCACTCCTGGCCCTATCCCATCCCATATTCCCATATTCCCATATTCCCATCCCCAGTCCCATGATCTCAATTCCATCCCAGATCAGATTTGGCTGGAAGCCACGTGCCAGCATTCATCCCACCCCATTCCAGCCCCATTATCCCATTCCCATTATCCCATCCCTTTCCTGTTATCCCAATACCAATCCCATGATCCCATTCCCGTTATCCCACTCCTGTACCAGTGGGTTGGGCTGGAAGGGGTACACCAGCATTGATCCCATCCCATTCCATCCTCATTATCCCAACCTCATTATCCTAATCCCATTCCCATTATCCCACGATTCCATTCCCATGATCCTGACCCCATTCCTATGATCCTGATCCTCACCCCATTCTCGTTATCCCGTACCAGTGGGCTGGGCTGGAATGGGTACACCAGCATTGATCCCATCCCATTCTCATTCCTGTTATCCCAATCCCATTATCCTGTTATCCCAGTCCCATACCAGTGTGTTAGGCTGGAATGGGTACACCAGCACTGATCCCATCCCATTCCCATTCCTGTTATCCCATACCAGTGTGTTAGGCTGGAATGGGTACACCAGCATTGATCCCATCCCATTCTCATTCCTGTTATCCCAATCCCATTATCCTGTTATCTCAATCCCATACCAGTGTGTTAGGCTGGAATGGGTACACCAGCATTGATCCCATCCATTCCATTCCCATGATCCCAATCCCATTATCCCATTATCTCAATCCCATACCAGTGTGTTAGGCTGGAATGGGTACACCAGCATTGATCCCATCCATTCCACTCCCATGATCCCAATCCCATTATCCCATACCAGCAGGTTGGGCCGGAAGCGGTACGCCAGCATCATATGCTTGTGGAAAGCCTTGAACTCACTGACCCCATGATCCCATTCCCATTCCCGTTATCCTGACCCCATTCCCATTATCCCAATCCCAATCCCAATCCCATTACCCTGACCCTATTCCCGTTATCCCAATCCCAATCCCATACCAGGGGGTTGGGCCGGAAGCGGTACGCCAGCATCATGCGCTTGCGGAAGGGCTCGCACTCACTGACCCCATGACCCCAATCCCGTTACCCTGACCCCAATCCCATTACCCTGACCCCAATCCCGTTACCCCGTACCAGGGGGTTGGGCCGGAAGCGGTACGCCAGCATCATGCGCTTGCGGAAGGGCTCGCACTCACTGACCCCATGATCCCAATCCTGTTACCCTGACCCCAATCCCATTACCCTGACCCCAACCCCAGTCCCGTTACCCCAATCCCAATCCCGTACCAGGGGGTTGGGCCGGAAGCGGTACGCCAGCATCATGCGCTTGCGGAAGGCCTCGTACTCGTCGTCCTCCTTGGTCAGCTCCGCCGGGCGCTCGATCCCAAACCCCGCCCCGTCCATGGCCGTGGTGCCCCTGCGGAAACCGGGAACGGGGCGGCTCAGACGCCCTGGGAATTCCCACAGGAACTGCCCTCAAAACGTTCCTGGATCTCCTTCCCAAATCTGGGAATTCCTGCAGGAACTGTCCTCAAAACATTCCCAGATCTCCTTCCCACATCTGGGAATTGTCCTCCCGAAACATTCCTGATCTTCTTCCCAAATCTGGGAATGGTCCCCCTGAAACATTTCTGATCTCCTCCCCAAATCTGGGAATTGTCCCCCTGAAACGTTCCTGAATCTCCTTCCCAAATCTGGGAATTCCTGCAGGAACTGTCCTCAAAACATTCCAGGATCTCCTTCCCAAATCTGGGAATTCCCACGGGAACTGCCCTCAAAACGTTCCTGGATCTCCTTCCCAAATCTGGGAATTCCTGTGGGAATTGTCCCCCCTGAAACATTCCCAGATCTCCTTCCCAAATCTGGGAATTCCTGTGGGAATTGTCCCCCCTGAAACATTCCCAGATCTCCTTCCCAAATCTGGGAATTGTCCCCCCTGAAACATTCCCAGATCTCCTTCCCAAATCTGGGAATTGTCCCCCTGAAACATTCCCAGATCTCCTTCCCAAATCTGAGAATTCCTGTGGGAATTTGTCCCCCTGAAACATTCCCAGATCTCCTTCCCAAATCTGGGAATTCCAGTGGGAATTGTCCCCCCTGAAACATTCCCAGATCTCCTTCCCAAATTTGGGAATTCCAGTGGGAATTGTCCCCCCCTGAAACATTCCCAGATCTCCTTCCCAAATTTGGGAATTGTCCTCCTGAAACATTTCTGATCTCCTTCCCAAATCTGGGAATTCCCGAGGGAATTGTCCCTCCCTGAAACATTCCCAGATCTCCTTCCCAAATCTGGGAATTGTTCCCCTGAAACATCCCTGATCTCCTCCCCAAATCTGGGAATTCCTGTGGGAATTGTCCCCCCCTGAAACATTCCCAGATCTCCTTCCCAAATCTGGGAATTGTCTCTCTGAAACATTCCTGATCTTCTTCCCAAATCTGGAATTCCTGTGGGAATTGTCTCCCTGAAACATTCCCAGATCTCCTTCCAAAATCTGGGAATTCTCTTCAAAACATTCCCTGATCTCCTTCCCAAATTCCTGAGAACCTAAAAAAAAAAGCTTTGGAATACCCAAAGTGGGATCAAATCCCAACATTTCTTGTAGGATCTCACAAAGCTGGAATATCCTCCCCTGGATGTGGTTTTTAAAGATTTCCATGATTTTATGACTCCAAGGAGAATGAATATTCCCAAGAATTTCTGATTTTAACAATTTAATCCTGGGAGAGGCGAGGTGCAGACAGGAATTCTTGGAGCTGCACTTCCCTATGGAAATTTTGGTTGGAAATTCAGGATTTAGGGGCTCAGACAGTTCCTGCACTAGCTACAGTCACAAATCCAGGAGAAAATTCCCTGAAAAAATCAGGAATTTTTTCCCAGGCTGAGTTTTCCATGCTCAGGTGAGCAGGAATTCCCCTTGGAGTTGCACTTCCCTATGGAAATTTGGGATTGGAAATTCAGGACTTAGGGGCTCAGACAATTCCTGCACCAGCACAAATCCAAGAGAAAATTCCCCCATAAAAATCAGGAATTTTTTTTCCCAGGCTGAGTTTTCAATGCTCAGGTAAGGAATCTCAGCTGGGCTGTGATTTCAGCAGGAATTCCTGGAAAAAAAAAAAAAGAAGGAATAATCCCCAGGAGCACTCACTTGCTGACAGGATTTTTAATTCCCTGTCCCTCGGATCCCAGTCCCTCTCCTTCCTTCCATCCCATTTTCATCAGCATTTGGTATCCGATGTTTTCCACCGTCAGCTTGAATTCCTTGTACTCGGAATAATCCGGCTCCCGGCCCTCCTGCAGAGGAAAAATGGGAATTTTTTATTGATGGATCACAGGAGAAAAGGGAAAAGCTGCTCCACCCCTCCCCAAATTGGGATTTTGGGAAAGAACTGCAGGATTCCAGCCCTGAGGAAGGAATGATACTCCAACAACAGCTCTGGAATTCCAGTTTTTTTCCTGGATCCAGCCTCAGATCTCTCTCTTTTTTTTTTTTTTTTTTTTTTTTTTTTCCTCCAATCCAGTGCTGAAAAACAGGCATGAGGCATCTTCCAGGAATTCCAGGGAAGGTGCTGGAGTTGTTTTTGGGGTTTGCACTTCCTTAAAATCAGCTGGAGAAAAATTCCTGTTTTTTCCCAGCTTGGTACCTACTGAGGAATCAAGTGGGAGGTTTGTCTGTAATTCCAGAAAAATCCCAAATTGTGGAATTCCAGAGTGGAAAAGGACCTTAAAACCCATCCAGTCCCATGGGCAGGGACACTTCCCAAAATCCCAGGATGCTCCAAATTTTCCTTGGACACTTTCAGGGATGGGGCAGCCACGGAACCTTTGGGAATTCCACCCCATTCCCTCACAGGGAAGGAATTTTCCCCAAATATTTCCCCATTTCTGTGCAAAGAGTGGGGAATCCAATCCCTTTTTTCCCCTGCAGGAATGCCTGGAGGAACTCCCAGAATCCCAGAATTCCTCACCTTGAGTGCCTTGAAGGTCTCCATGAATTTTTCCAGCTCGTCGGGTGGGAGGAAATCCCCGATGAAATGTTTCCCTCTGCCCATCTGGGTCAGCTGCTCTGCCCACTCTGCAAAAGCAGGAACAACACCAAAGTCATGGAGAATCCTTCTGGGATTTGTGGAAAATGAAAATTCACAGGAATTCCCAGTGGGATCCTCATGGAAAACTATGGAGAAAAAAAACGCTCATGGAGAATCCTTGGGATTTGTGGAGCATAAAAATTCTGAGGAATTTCCAGGGAGATCTCCACTCCAGAGAACCATGGAGAGAACAACACTCATGGAGAACCTCTTGGGATTTCAGGGGGATTTGGATTCCAGGGGAATTCTGGAGCATAAAAACTCTGAGGAATTCCCAGTGAGATCTCCACTTTGGAAAATCATGGAGTAAACCATGGAGAATCCTGGGGATTTGTGCAGCATTCCAGGGATTTCTGGAGCATAAAACCTTCCAGGAAAGCCCAGTGAGATCTCTGGAAAACCTTAGAGAATTCCTTGGGCTTTCAGTGGGATTTGGATTCCAGGTGAGTTCTAGAGCATGAAAATTCCCAGGAATGGCCAGCCCATAGGATAGGGATGGAATTTACCCTCTGGAATTGATCCCTGGTGCTCCCAGGTGCCCAGCCCATGGGATATGGATGGAATTCCCTCTCTGGAATTGATCCCTGGTGCTCCCAGGTGCCCAGCCCATGGGATATGGATGGAATTCCTCTCTGGAATTGATCCCTGGTGCTCCCAGGTGCCCAGCCCATGGGATATGGATGGAATTCCCTCTCTGCAATTGATCCCTGGTGCTCCCAGGTGCCAAGCCCATAGAATAAGGATGGAATTCCTCTCTGGAATTCCCTAATCCCAACCCACCCCAGGTTTTGTCCATCTCCATGCGCCGCAGGCGGGGCAGGTGCCAAGCCCAAAGAACAGGGATGGAATTCCCCCTCTGGAATTGATCCCTGGTGATCCCAGGTGCCCAGCTCACAGGATATGGATGGAATTCCCCCTCTGGAATTGATCCCTGGTGCTCCCATGTGCCCAGCCCATGGGATATGGATGGAATTTCCCCTCTGGAATTCCCTAACCCCCTCACCCCGGGTTTTGTCCATCTCCATGCGCCGCAGGCGGTGCTCCCAGGGATGCAATTCCCTCTCTGTGATAGAATTCCCCCTCTGGAATTCCCTAATCCCAACCCACCCCGGGTTTTGTCCATCTCCATGCGCCGCAGGCGGTGCTCCCAGCTGCCCAGCCCATAAAATAAGGATGGAATTCCCACTCTGGAATTGATCCCTGATGCTCCCAGGTGCCCAGCTCACAGGATATGGATGGAATTTCCCCTCTGGAATTCCCTAACCCCCCTCACCCCGGGTTTTGTCCATCTCCATGTACTACAGGCAGTGCTCCCAGGTGCCCAGCCCATGGGATATGGATGGAATTCCCTCTCTGCAATTGATCCCTGGTGCTCCCAGGTGCCCAGCCCATGGGATATGGATGGAATTCCCCCTCTGGAATTGATCCCTGGTGCTCCCACGTGCCCAGCTCACAGGATATGGATGGAATTCCCCCTCTGGAATTGATCCGTGGTGCTCCCAGGTGCCCAGCTCACAGGATATGGATGGAATTCCCCCTCTGGAATTCCCTAACCCCCCTCACCCCGGGTTTTGTCCATCTCCATGCGCCGCAGGTGGTGCTCCCAGGTGCCCAGCCCATAAAATAAGGATGGAATTCCCACTCTGGAATTGATCCCTGGTGCTCCCAGGTGCCCAGCCCATAAAATAAGGATGGAATTCCCACTCTGGAATTGATCCCTGGTGCTCCCAGGTGCCCAGCTCACGGGATATGGATGGAATTCCCTCTCTGGAATTGATCCCTGGTGCTCCCAGGTGCCCAGCTCACAGGATATGGATGGAATTTCCCCTCTGGAATTCCCTAAACCCCCTCACCCCAGGTTTTGTCCATCTCCATGCGCCGCAGGCGGTGCAGGTACCAAGCCCAAAGAACAGGGATGGAATTCCCACTCTGGAATTGATCCCTGGTGCTCCCAGGTGCCCAGCTCACGGGATATGGATGGAATTCCCTCTCTGGAATTGATCCCTGGTGCTCCCAGGTGCCCAGCTCACAGGATATGGATGGAATTTCCCCTCTGGAATTGATCCCTGGTGCTCCCATGTGCCCAGCTCACGGGATATGGATGGAATTTCCCCTCTGGAATTCCCTAACCCCCTCACCCCGGGTTTTGTCCATCTCCATGCGCCGCAGGCGGTGCTCCCAGGTGCCCAGCTCGCTGTCCACCTCCTCGTCGCTGTCGTAGCCGTGCTGGTGCTGCTGCAGCGCGCGCTCCCACAGCAGCTGCATCTCCTGCATCGCCCGCTTGTGCTTCATGATCATGTCGTACATCTGCTGCATCTGGGGGGAAACGGGGAGAATGGGGTCAGGATGGGGGAAATGGGGGTTAGAATGGGGGAAATGGGGGTCAGGATGGGGGAAATGGGGGTCAGGATGGGGGAAATGGGGTCAGAATGGGGGAAATGGGGGTCAGGATGGGGGAAATGGGGTCAGGATGGGGGAAATGGGGTCAGGATGGGGGAAATGGGGGTCGGGATGGGGGAAATGGGGGTCGGGATGGGGGAAATGGGGGTCAGGATGGGGGAAATGGGGGTCAGGATGGGGGAAATGGGGGTCGGGATGGGGGAAATGGGGGTCGGGATGGGGGAAATGGGGGTCGGGATGGGGGAAATGGGGGTCGGGATGGGGGAAATGAGGGTCAGGATGGGGGAAATGGGGGTCGGGATGGGGGAAATGGGGGTCGGGATGGGGGAAATGGGGGTCGGGATGGGGGAAATGGGGGTCGGGATGGGGGAAATGGGGGTCGGGATGGGGGAAATGGGGGTCGGGATGGGGGAAATGGGGGTCGGGATGGGGGAAATGGGGGTCAAGATAGGGGAAACAGGGTTAGAATGGGGGAAATGGGGGTTAGGATGCGGGAAATGGGGGTCAGGATGGGGGAAATGGGGGTCAGGATGGGGGAAATGGGGGTCAGGATGGGGGAAAATGGATTTTAGGGCTGGAAAAGTCCTTCGGGATCTGGGATTTTAAGGCTGGAAAAGTCCTTTGAGATTTGGGATTTTAGGGCTAGAAAGCTCCTTTGGGATTTGGGAGTTTAGGGCTTGAAAAGTCCTTTGGGATTTGGGATTTTAGGGCTAGAAAGCTCCTTTGGGATCTGGGATTTTAAGGCTGGAAAAGTCCTTTGGGATCTGGGATTTTAGGGCTGGAAAAGTCCTTTGGGATTTGGGATTTTAGGGCTGGAAAAGTCCTTTGGGATCTGGGATTTTAAGGCTAGAAAGCTCCTTTGGGATTTGGGATTTTGGGGCTGGAAAAGTCCTTTGGGATCTGGGATTTTAGGGCTGGAAAAGTCCTTTGGGATTTGGGATTTTAGGGCTAGAAAGCTCCTTTGGGATCTGGGATTTTAAGGCTGGAAAAGTCCTTTGGGATCTGGGATTTTAAGGCTGGAAAAGTCCTTTGGGATCTGGGATTTTAAGGCTAGAAAGCTCCTTTGGGATTTGGGATTTTATGGCTGGAAAAGTCCTTTGGGATCTGGGATTTTAGGGCTGGAAAGCTCCTTATCCCCCAAACCCCCTGCTATTCCCACTGTTCCCAAGGATTCCATGATGGAAAATCTTTGTCATTTCCACAGGAGGGAATTTTGGATGGGAGGATTTTTTGGGAATCACCTCCTGCTGTTCCTTCAGCTGCTTCTTCTGGGCCTCAGAGAGCTCAGTGACTCCCACCAACCCCACAGGTTTGCCCTTCTCGTACCCCAGACCCTTCAGGTCCTGAACTGCAGGAAAAAAAAAAGGGAAAAACCTTTGGAAAAATCTGGGAGATCAAGAAAAAACCCACAAATCCACACAGAAAAACCTCACAAATCCCAGCTTAAGGATCATCCCATTCCTCCTTCCCTTACTCCTGTGGGGGATTCCAGGGATGGGGTGTTGCTATTCCCAGGAAATTTAAGGGATTTCAGAACTTTAGGATTCATCTGGAGGGATTTGGGAATCACAGGGGTGGGAAAAGTAGCAGGAAGCAGGTCCTTCCTTGCCAGCTCTGAGAATTCCCAAAATCTGCTTTAAAAATCCTTTTTTTTTCCATAGGAATTCCCTCCTCAGGTGAGGCCAAACCATCCCAAAAAAATGGGAATTAATCTTGATCCCAGATTTTTTGTGGAGACTCCCAGGACTCACAAAATATTTTTTTCCTTAGGAATTCTCTGCTAAGGTAAAGCCAAACCAGCCCAAAAAGTGGGAATTAATTATCCAGGAGAAATTACTGAATTCCCAGGAGTCTCCACAGCAGTTCTAACCCCCAAAAAAGCCAGGAAAATAAATCCAGAGGCAGAATAAAGCTGCAGTTCCTGAGGGAAATTCCAGTTTCAGGAAGCTCCTCCCTTGGAATTCTGGTGGCTGTTAGAGGAGATAAAACCTGGAATTACATATTCCCAGGATGGAAAAGGTGATCCTGGGTTCAAAGAGGGATTAAAGTGAAATAAAAGCGTGGGAAAAGAAGGAAAAAAAAAAAAAAAAAAAAAAAAAGAATTCTGTTTGTAATTCCTGTGGAGTGAAGGGAATATAAAATAAAAATATGAGAAGGGAAAATAAACCATCAAGGGAAAATAACACCAAAAGGTAAAAAAACCCTGGGATTGACAGCAGAGATTCCTAAAGAAAATGGATCCATGCCCAACTCAGGAAATCCAAACCCACCCAAAATTCCCAGGAAAACTCTACCCCACTCACCTGAGAGGGGAGAGGGAGAATCCAGCTGTTGCACCAGCTGTGGCAGGGGCAGCTCCACCTTCTCCTCCTCCGGCCCCCAGCGACTCTTCCTCTTCTTTTTGGTGCTGCCCGGGGCGGGGTTTGGGGTCGGGGCGGGGTTTGGGGTCAGCGAGGGGCTCGGGGCCGTGGCAGGGTTTGGGTTTGGGATCGGGGTGGGATTGGGGATCGCGGCTGGTTGATCCAGAGGGGAGGTGGAGGATGAGGAAGGGGAGGGAGAGGCCGAGGGGATGGGAAGAGCAGCGGGAATAACGGGAGAGGGAACGGGAATGGCCGGAGGAGGCGGGAGGGGAACGGGGAGAGGGAGAGGGGAGGGGACGGGGAGAGGGGGGAAGCACAGGGGGGAAGGAGAGGCCTCGGGACTGCTTTTCCTCTTGAGGCCGGATTCTCCGGGAAAAGAATTGCCGGGAAAAGGAGGATTCCCGGGAAAAGCGGGATTCCCGGGAAAAGGGGGATTCCCGGGAAAAGGGGCGGCGCCCCGCGCCCGGCGGAACTCCTCGAGTTTCTGGCGGTAATAGCGGTGCCCTTTGCTGTGGGGCTCGTACAGGAACCTGCGAACAACGCGACCCTCAGCCCGGAATTCCGGCCTGGAATGCACAGAGCACTCCCAGAGCATTCCCAGATCTCCAGCTCCACTCACAGCTGGGATCCAGCTGTGGAATTCCGGCCTGGAATGCTCAGAGCATTCCCAGAGCATTCCCAGATCTCCAGCTCCACTCAGAGCTGGGATCCACAGCATGGAATTCCCCCCTGGAATGCTCAGAGCATTCCCAGAGCATTCCCAGCTCCACTCAGAGCTGGGATCCAGCTGTGGAATTCCTGCCTGGAATCCCCAGAGCATTCCCAGAGCACTCCTGTGATCCAGCACAGTTTCCTAGGGAATTTTTCTTCCTGTAAAATTCCCAGAGCATTCCTGGCTTTCCAGCTCCACTCAGAGCTGGGATTCTGTTGTGGAATTCCTGCCTGTAATTCCCAGAACAATTCCCTGCCTGCAATTCCCAGAAGACAATTCCCTGCCTGCAATTCCCAGCTCTCCAGGGCTGGGATCCAGCACAGTTTCCTCAGGAATTTTCCTTCCTGCAATTCCCAGAACATTCCCAGCTCTCCAGGGCTGGGATCCAGCACAGTTTCCTAGGGAATTTTCCTTTCTGAAATTCCCAGAAAATTCCCAGCTTTCTAGCTCCATTCAGAGCTGGGATCCAGCTGTGGAATTCCTGTCTGGAATCCCCAGAGTATTCCCAGAGCACTCCCAGCTCTCCAGAGCTGGGATCCAGCACAGTTTCCTCAGGAATTTTCCTTCCTGCAATTCCCAGAACGTTCCCAGCTCCACTCAGAGCTGGGATCCAGCTGTGGAATTCCTGTCTGGAATCCCCAGAATATTCCCAGAGAACTCCCAGCTCTCCAGGGCTGGGATCCAGCACAGTTTCCTCAGGAATTTTCCTTTCTGTAATTCCCAGAGCATTTCCAGCTCTGCAATCCTACTCAGAGCTGGGATCCTCAGCCAGGAATTCCAGCCTGGAATGCCCAGAGTATTCCCAGCTCCACTCAGAACTGGGATCCAGCAGTTTCCTCAGGAATTTTCCTTCCTGCAATTCCCAGAACATTCCCAGCTCTGCAGGGCTGGGACCCAGCGAGGCTTTTTCCCTTCCTGGAATATTTAGACCGTTCCCAGGGCATTCCCAGCTCTCCAGCACCATCCCGTGTGTCCCTGCAGTCAGTGCAGCCTCCACTGGGATCAGGGAATGGTTTTGGTGCCACACAAACACAATTCCATGAAGGAAAAACAGCTCCAAAAATCAGGAATGTGCTGATTCCTCTGCACCCCAAACTTGAGCCCCTCAACTCTTGGCACCATTTCCCAATAAACCCAGAATTCCCATGACTGTCCCTGTGAATTCCCTGGAAATAAACCCCAAAACCTCAGGAATTCCCTGGACCTGGATGTCCCTGCTGCTCTGTAGGGCAAAGCTCCCAACTCAACCACCTCTGCACCCCAAATCTGAGCCCCTCAATCCTCACCACTCCAAAACCTCAACCTCAGAATTCCCATGACTTTCCCAGCGAATTTCCTAGAGATTCCCTGCAAATTCCCTGGAGATTCCTTGTGAAGTCCCTGGAAATTCCCTGGAGATTACCCTGGAGATTTCCTAGAGATTCCTGTGAATTTCCCTGGAAAATTCCTGGAAATTCCCCTGGAAATTCCTCTGGAAATTCCCCTGGAGATCCCTGTGAATTCCCTGCAAATACCCTGCGAATACCCCAGTGAATTTCCAGTAGATTGCCCTGGAAATTTCCTGGAGATTCCCTGGAGATTTCCCTGGAGATGTCCTGGAAATTCCTGTGAATTTCCCTGGAAAATTCCTGGAAATTTCCTGGAAATCCCTGTGAATACCCTGCAAATTTCCTGGAGATTCCTTGTGAATTTCCCTGGAAATTCCCTGGAAATTCCCTGCGAATTCCCTGCAAATACTCTGCGAATTTTCTGGAGATTGCCCTGGAAATTTCCTGGAGATTCCTGTGAATTCCCTGGAGATTTCCCTGGAAATTTCCTGCAGATTCCTGTGAATTCTCTGGAGATTCCCCTGGAAATTTCCTGGAAATTCCCTGCGAATTCCCCTGTGAATTTCCCTGGAAATTTCCCTAGAATTTTCCTGGAGATTGCCCTGGAAATTTCCTGGAAATCCCTGTGAATTTCCCTGGAAAATTCCTGGAAATTCCCCTGGAAATTTCCTGGAAATCCCTGTGAATACCCTGCAAATTTCCTGGAGATTCCTTGTGAATTTCCCTGGAAATTCCCTGGAAATCCCTGTGAATTCCCTGCAAATACTCTGCGAATTTTCTGGAGATTGCCCTGGAAATTTCCTGGAGATTCCCGTGAATTCCCTGGAGATTCCCCTGGAGATTTCCCTGGAAATTTCCTGCAGATTCCTGTGAATTCCCTGGAGATTTCCCTGGAAATTTCCTGCAGATTCCTGTGAATTCCCTGGAGATTCCCCTGGAGATTTCCTGGAGTTTCCTGTGAATTCCCTGGAGATTCCCCTGGAAATTTCCCTGGAAATACTCCGCGAATTCCCTGCAAATACCCTGCGATTTCCCTGAGCATTCCCTGGAGATTCCCTGTGAATTTCCCTGGAATTCCCCTGTGAATTCCCAGTAAACCCAGTCCCAGATCCAGGAATTCCCAGTACCTGAAGGCAGGGTTCTCCCTGTTGTTCTGCAGGGCGATGGCCTCCACCTCGGGCCCCCCAGCAGCCACGAACTGCGCCAGCGTCTCGGCCGAGTGCCGCGTCTCCGGGTCGGCTGGGGGGGAAACTTTAGGCAGGGATTAGTCCTGGGCCCAGCTCACCCCAGCCCAGCCTAACCCGGCCTAAGGACACCAGTGAGGCCTAAAGCTGGGGTTAAAGGAGGAGAAGTGGTACAAAAACAGTTAAATAACATAAAAACTTCAGGTTAAATTTGAGTTTGGGGAGTAGGGATGGGGACTAACCCAGTCTAAGGACACCAGTGAGGACTAAAGTCGGGTTTAAAGGGGGAGAAGTGGTACAAAAATAGTTAAATAGAATCAAAGCAGCATGTTAAACCCAGGTTTGGGGTGTAGGGATGGGGCCTAACCCAGTCTAAGGACACCAGTGAGGACTAAAGTCGGGTTTAAAGGGGGAGTGTTGGTATAAAAACATTTTAATAGCATAAAAACTTTAGTTTAGACCCGAGTTTGGGAGCAAGGATGGGGCCTAATGACCCCAGTGAAGTCTAAAGTTGGGTTTAAAGGAGGAGAATTGGCACAAAAACTGTTAAATAACATAAAAATTTCAGGTTAAACTTGAGTTTGGGGAGTAGGGATGGGGCCTAACCCAGTCTAAGGACACCAGTGAGGACTAAAGTCGGGTTTAAAGGGGGAGTGTTGGTATAAAAACATTTTAATAGCAAAAAAACTCTAGTTTAGACCCAAGTTTGGGAGCAGGGATGAGGCCTAAGGACACCAGTGAGGACTAAAGTTGGGTTTAAAGGGGAAGAATTAGCACAAAAACAGTTAAATAACATAAAAACTTCAGTTTGGGGTGTAGGGATGGGGCTTAACCCAGCCTAAAGACCACAGTGAGGACTAAAGTCAGGTTTTAAGGGTTTTATTGGTTTAAAAAGAGTTAAATAACATAAATAATCAGGTTAAACCTGAGTTTGGGGAGCAGGGATGGGGCCTAAGGACCCCAGTGAGGACTAAAGTTGGGTTTAAAGGGGGAGAATTGGTATAAAAACAGTTAAATAACACAAAAACTTCAGTTTAAATCTGAGTTTGGGGAGTTGGGATGGGGCTTAACCCAGCCTAAGGACCCCAGTGAGGTCTAAAGTTGGGTTTAAAGGGGGAGAAATTGTACAAAAACAATTAAATAGCATAAAAACTTCAGTTTTTTTTAAACCCAAGTTTGGGAATCAGGGATTGAAGAGATGAGAGATAAAACAGCTTTGGGTCCCCAAATCCCAAATTTTCAACATGCCAGGCACTTTTCCATAGGATTACAGCACCTGGAATTATCCACAATTAAGAATTTTAGATTTTTTTTCCCTGTCTCAGGCACTTTTCCATAGGATTACAGCACCTGGAATTATCCCTAATTAAAAACTTTGGATTTTTCCCCTGTGCCAAGCATTTTTCCATAGACTTAAACAACCTGGAATTACCATAATTACAAATTTTGTATTTTTTTTTTCCTGTCCCAGGCAATTTCCATAGGATTAAACCACCTGGAATTATCCATTATTAAAAATTCTGGATTTTTTTCCATGTGCCAAGCATTTTTCCATAGGATTACTGCACCTGGAATTATCCACAATTAAGAATTTTGTATTTTTTCCCCTGTCTCAGGCATTTTTCCATAGGATTACAGAACCTGGAAGTATCCATAATTAAAAATTTTGCATTTTTTTCCCCTGTCTCAGACACTTTTCCATAGAATTAAACCTCCTGGAATTATCCACATTGAAGGAATTTGCCCCTGAATTACAAGAGGAAATCCTTTGGAAAACTCCAAGGATTTGATTCTCTTTCCAGTCAGGAATTTTCTTTTCAGGCAGACAAAATTTCCACCCCAATTAAATCTCAAATTTCCCAGATTTTAGTGGGAATTACCTTTTTGGGAAGAGGCTGCCTGGGAATTTTGATTTTCTTTCCTTATTTCTGCCACTTTCTTCCTGTAGTAAAGGAATTCTCTGCTGTTCTTATCATGCAAAAACCTGGAAAAAAAGGGAAAAAAGGAGGAATAATTATCCAAATATTGATATTCTGGAGTAGGAACTGCTCCAACTCTCACATGGAAAAGTGGAGAAATTACTCAGAATGCACCTAAAATATGGAATTAATATTTGGAATTTCAATCCAAGGATTTGCACCCAAATTTTTGTTGCTTGAAGGGAAATTAAGGAGGAATCCTGTGCCCACCAGTGTTGGGATTAAAAAACTTTTCACCCCTCAATTCCAAACTTTTCCCCTTCCTCAAATCCAAACTTCCCCCCACCTCAAATTCCAGATTTTGCTTCTCACAATGAACCCAAATTTTTCCCCCTCAAACCCAAACTTTTCCATCCTCAGGAAAAGAACAATGAACCCAAATTTTCCCCTCCTCAAATTCCAAATTTTTCCCCTCACAGGAGGAACAATGAACCCAAACTTCTCCTCCTGTGGGAAAAACAAGGAACCCAAACTTTTTCCACCTCTCAAATCCAAATTTTTCCATCCTCACAAGGGAGCACAAACAATGAATCCAAACTTTTCCCCTCAAATCCAAATTTCCCCCACCTCAAATCCAAACTTTTCCTTCCTCAAATCCAGATATTCCCCCTCCTAGGAAGAACAATGGACCCAATTTTTCCCCTTCTCAAATTCCAAATTTTCCTCCTCAGAGGAAGAACAATGAATCCAAACTTTTCCTCCTCAGGAAAAAAAACATGAACCCAAACTTTCCCCTCCTCAAACCCAAACTTTTCATCCCTCAGGAAAGAACAATGAATCCAAACTTTTTCCATCCCTCAAATCCAAATTTCTCCCACCTCAAATCCAAACTTTTTCCTCTCAGGGAAAAAACAATGAACCCAAATTTTCCCCTTCTCAAATTCCAAATTTTCCCCCTCAGAGGAAGAACAACGAGCCCAAACTTTCCCCACCCCTCAAACCCAAACTCTTCCCCCTCACAGGAGGAACAATGAACCCAAACTTTTCCTCCTCTGGGAAAAACAATGAACCCAAACTTTTCCCCCTTCAAATCCAAATTTCCCCCACCTCAAACCTAAACTTTTCATCCCTCAGGAAAGAACAATGACCCCAAACTTTCCCCTCCTCAAACCCAAATGTTTCCCCCTCACAGGAGGAACAATGAACCCAAACTTCTCCTCTTCTGGGAAAAAACAATGAACCCAAACTTTTCCTCCTCTGGGAAAAACAATGACCCCAAACTTTTCCCCCTCAAACCCAAACGTTTCCCCCTCACAGAAGGAACAATGAACCCAAACTTTTCCTTCTCAAACCCAAACGTTTCCCCCTCAAATCCAAATTTCCCTCCCCTCAAACCCAAACTTTTCATTCCTCAGGAAAGAACAGTGACCCCAAACTTTCCCCTCCTCAAACCCAAACGTTTCCCCCTCAAATCCAAATTTCCCTCCCCTCAAACCCAAACTTTTCATCCCTCAGGAAAGAACAACGACCCCAAACTTTCCCCTCCTCAAACCCAAACGTTTCCCCCTCAAATCCAAATTTTCCCCCGCCTCAAACCCAAACTTTTTCTCCTCAGAGAACAACAACAACAACCCCAATTTTCACAATCAACACCCCCAAACCCCGCTGCTGCCCTTTCCTGGGGAACAAACCCACCCCTAACTCACCCAAAAGCAGGATTATCCTTGTAGTCCTCCATGGCGACCTTCTCGAGCTCGGGGCCGCCCTCAGCCACGAACCTGGCCAGCTTTTCCACCACCTGCCGCGTCTCCACGTCCTCTGGGGGCAAAACTTTAAGGAGGCTGTCAGTACTTGGGGTTCAACTTCCCCCACAAACGGGAAACAGGGAATTACTGCCGAAAAGCACGGAGCAGACACATGGGAATATGGGAAGAGAAAGGATGAAATGGGGCAGGCAGTTGTAGAAAGGTGTTCATATCATCATTTTTGATTTTTTCATGGGGTGGGTTCTGAGCTTTTTTTCCCCCCATAGGGTTCCTACAGGGGAAACCTGAATTTGGGGTGGGGTTAAAGATCATCCCATTGCTACATTTTCTGCTGTCCTGACTTTTGCTTGGACACTTCCAGGGATCCAGGGGTGGGCACAGCTGCTGTGGGAATTCCAGCACAGCCTCTTCTCACCCTCCCAGCCAGGAATTCGTTCTCAAAATCCCATCCAAATTCCCCTTTTCTAGTTTAAATCCATTCCCTGTCCTGGAATTCCAGCCCTTACCCAAAATCCCTCTCCTGGAAGCCCTTCAGGCTCTGGAAGCAGCTCCAAGGTTTTCCTGGAATTTCCCTTCTCCCTTCTCTCCTTAAACATTTCCAGTGGCCAGAGCTACAATGGGAATTTCAGCCCAGCTCCTCCTCATCCTCCTGGCCAGGAATTCCTTCCCAAAATCTCACTTAAATCCACCTTTCTTCAGCTTGAAGCCATTCCTTGTGCCCTGTCCCTCCACCCCTAATCCCAAATTCCCTCTCCAGCTCTCCTGGAGCCCCTAGGCTCTGGAAGCAGCTCCAAGGTTTCCCTGGAATTTCCCTGAACCCCTGTCCCAGGATCTGAACCTTGATCCCATTCCTTGCTGGGTCTGAGGGAATCCTGCCCTCACTGATCCCCTATTCCAGGATCTGAACCTATGTTCCATTTCCTACTAGGCTTGAGGGAATCCTATGCCCAGCTGATCCCCTACCCCAAACTGATCTTTGTCCAAGGATAAATCCACCCAACTTCCTACTGGGACTGAGAAAATCCTATCCCAAACTGACCCCTGTCCCAGGACCTGAACCACAATCCCACTCTCTACTGAGCCTGAGGGAATCCTGCCCCACTGATCACCTATTCCAGGATCTGACCCTCTATCCCAGGACCTGAATCCCACCCCATTCCCCACTGGTCCTGAGGGAATCCTGCTCCTATTGATCTTTTATCCAAGGGCCTTGACCCTAATCCCATTCCCTGCTGAGCCTGAGGGAATCCTATCTCAAACTGATTCCTATCCCAGGATAAATCCACCCAACTTCCCACTGGGCCTGAGGGAATTCTATCCCAAACTGACCCATCCCATGACCTGAACCCCAATCCCATTCCTTACTAGGCCTGAGGGAATCCTGCCCCCACTGAACCCCAATCCCATTCCTTACTAGGCCTGAGGGAATCCTTTCCCAAACTGACCCCTGATCCCATGACCTGAACCCCAATCCCATTGCCTACTGGTCCTGAGGGAATCCTGCCCCTACTGAACCCCAATCCCATTCCTTACTAGGCCTAAGGGAATCCTTTCCCAAACTGACCCTGCCCCAGGACCTGAACCTCACCCCATTCCCTACTGGGCCTGAGGGAATCCTGCCCCCACTGAACCCCAATCCCATTCCTTACTAGGCCTGAGGGAATCCCATCCCAAACTGACCCTGTCCCAGGACCTGAACCCCAAGCCCATTCCCTACTGGGCCTGAGGGAATCCTGCCCACACTGAACCCCAATCCCAGGACCTGAACCCCAATCCCATTCCTTACTAGGCCTGAGGGAATCCCATCCCAAACTGACCCTGTCCCAGGACCTGAACCCCAATCCCAGGACCTGTACCCCAATTCCATTCCCAACTGCTCCTGAGGGAATCCTGCCCCCACTGATCCCCTACCCCAGGATGTGCATTCCCAGCTCCAACTCCAGAGCAGGAGCTGCCACTGACCTTTGATTTCCAACCACTGCTCGTAATCCTCCTCCTCATCCTCATCAGGGGCCTGGAAGACGCTGAGGCGGCTGAGGACAGGGCTGGGTTTGGGATGGGAGAGGCTCCGGGCCTGCAGCATCCGGCTCAGGGCCTGGCCCGGCCGCTTCCCCAGCAGCTTCTTCCCGGGGTTTGGGGCTGGGGTGTTCCCAGAATTGCTGGAGGGATTTGGGGCAGTTTCTGTGGAGGAAAATGAAGAGAAATTATTCTTGGCAATCCCAAGTTTGGTGTGGGAAAGGCTCTGGGCCTGGCCTGGCTTCTTCTTCTCAAGGTTTGGAGCTGGGGCATTCCCTGAGTTGTCTGAGGGATTTAGGGCAGTTTCTGAGGAGAAAATGAAGAGAAATTATTCTTAAAATCTTGGGTTTGGGTTGAGAGAGGCTCCAGGCCTGTCCCCGGCAGCTTCTTCACAAGGTTTGGAGCTGGGGCATTCCCAGAATTATATGAGGGATTTGGGGCAATTTCTGTGGAGAAAATAAAGGGAAAAGATTTTTGGGAATCCTGGCCTTGGGATGGGGCATTCCTGGAGTTGTTGGGGACATTTGGGGCAGTTTCTGTGAAGAATATGAAGGGAAATTATTCTTGGCAATCCCAAGTTTGGTGTGGGAATGGCTCTGGGCCTGGCCTGGCTTCTTCTTCCCAAGGTTTGGAGCTGGGGCATTCCCTGAGTTGTCTGAGGGATTTGGGGCAGTTTCTGAGGAGAAAATGAAGAGAAATTATTCTTAAAATCTTGGGTTTTGGGTGGGAGAGGCTCTGGACCTGCTCCAGCTGCTTCTTCCAAGGTTTGGAGCTGGGGCATTCCTGGAATTGTTGGGGGGGATTTGAGGCAGTTTCTTAGGGGAGAATGAGGGAAGAAAAAAAGAGTTCCTGGGAATTCTGAATTTGGGATGGGGCATTCCTGGGTATTTGGGGCAGTTTCTGTGGAGAAAAATGAAGATAAATTATTCTTGGAAATCTTGGGTTTGGGTTGAGAGAGGCTCCAGGCCTGTCCCCGGCAGCTTCTTCCCAAGGTTTGGAGCTGGGGCATTCCCTGAGTTGTCTGAGGGATTTGGGGCAGTTTCTGTGGAGAAAATAAAGGGAAAATATTTTTGGGAATCCTGGCCTTGGGATGGGGCATTCCTGGAATTGTTGGGGGCATTTGGGGCAGTTTCTGTGGAGAAAAATGAAGAGAAATTATTCTTGGCAATCCCAAGTTTGGTGTGGGAAAGGCTCTGGGCCTAGCCTGGCTTCTTCTTCCCAAGGTTTGGAGCTGGGGCATTCCCTGAGTTGTCTGAGGGATTTGGGGCAGTTTCTGTGGAGAAAATTAAGAAGAAATTATTCTTGGCAATCCCAAGTTTGATGTGGGAAATGCTCCAGGCATGCCCTAGCTGCTTGTTTCCAAGGTTTGGAGATGGGGCATTCCCTGAGTTGTCTGAGGGATTTGAGGCAGTTTCTGAGTGAAGAACGAAGGAAACAGAGTTCCTGGGTATCCCAGATTTATATTGGGAAAGGAAGGACCTACCAGCATTGGATTTTTCCCTCTGGAGCTTCAGGAATTGCTGCAGGAAACTTCCATCATTCACAAACTTGTTGGACACAGAGGCCTCGTTCTCGGAGCCATCATCACTGAGTGGGGACAGGAAAACAGCAGCTGGAATTTGGGAGCTTCCCAGCCCTTCCCATGTGGGATTTGGCACAGGAAAAACTCCTGGAATTGGTCATTTTCCTCACCTACCACTGAATTCCCAAAAGAACCCCCAATTCTCCTTCCTGCTTCATTAAAACTGGGATTTTCCTTCCCTGCTCCATTAAAATTGAGATTTTTGATTCCTAATTCACCAAAACTGGGGTTTTCCTTCCTTGCTTCATTAAAATTGGGATTTTTCTCCTTCTGCTTTACCAACACTGTAATTTTCCTTCTGCTCCATTAAAATTGGCATTTTGCTCCCTCTGCTCCACCAAAATCGGGATTTTCCTCACTGTGCTCCACCAAAACTGGGATCTTCCTCCTTCTGCTCCACCAAAATCAGGATTTTCTTCTTCTTCTCTATCAAAATCAGGATTTTCCTTGCTCTGTCCCACCAAAATCGGGATTTTCCTTCCTCTGCTCCACCAAAACCGGGATTTTCCTCCCTCTGCTCCACCAAAATTGGGATTTTCCTCCCTCTGCTCCACCAAAATTGGGATTTCCTTTCCTGTGCTCCACCAAAACTGAGATTTTCCTCCCTCTCTCCACCAAAACTGTGATTTTCCTCCCTCTGCTCCACCAAAACTGTGATTTTCCTCCCTCTACTCGACCAAAATCAGAATTTTCCTCCCTCTACTCCACCAAAATCAGAATTTTCCTCCCTCTGCTCCACCAAAATCAGAATTTTCCTCCCTCTGCTCCACCAAAATTGGAATTTCCCTCCCTCTCTCCACCAAAACTGTGATTTTCATCCCTCTGCCCCACCAAAATCGGGATTCTCCTCCCTCTGCTCCACCAAAATCGGGATTTTCCTTCCTCTGCTCCACCAAAATCGGGATTTTCTTCTTCTCCTCCATCACAATCAGGATTTTCCTCGCTCTGCTCCACCAAAATTGGGATTTTCCTCCCTATGCTCCATCAAAATCAGGATTTTCCTTCCTCTGCTCCACCAAAATCGGGATTTTCCTCACTGTGCTCCACCAAAACTGGGATCTTCCTCCTTCTGCTCCACCAAAATCAGGATTTTCTTCTTCTTCTCTATCAAAATCAGGATTTTCCTTGCTCTGTCCCACCAAAATCGGGATTTTCCTTCCTCTGCTCCACCAAAACCGGGATTTTCCTCCCTCTGCTCCACCAAAATTGGGATTTTCCTCCCTCTGCCCCACCAAAATTGGGATTTTCCTCCCTCTGCCCCACCAAAATCGGGATTCTCCTCCCTCTGCTCCACCAAAACTGTGATTTTTCTCCCTCTGCTCCACCAAAACTGAGATTTTCCTCCTTCTGCTCCACCAAAACTGAGATTTTCCTCCTTCTGCTCCACCAAAACTGAGATTTTCCTCCTTCCGCTCCACTAAAATCGGGATTTCCTTTCCTGTGCTCCACCAAAACTGGGATTTTCCTCCCTCTGCCCCACCAAAATCGGGATTCTCCTCCCTCTGCACCACCAAAACTGCAATTTCCCCCCCCCAGCTCCACTTCCCAGCCCATCTGCTGGCAGCCAGAATCCCGGGATTCCCTCGTACTCTCCGAGCAGCGGGAGCTGCGGGATGCTGAGGGAGTTCTGCCGCGCCTGCTGCTCCAGCCGAGCCTCGATTTCCCGTTTTTTCTGCGCGATCAGCTCCTCCTGCTGCAGGATGTTCACGCTCGTCTTGGCCGATTTGGATTGGGACACTCCGAACCACCGGCTCGCCTTCCCTGAGGGAAAAAGGTGGGAATTAGCATGGGAATTGCCAGGAATCTGGGGCTGATTTCCTCACCGAAAAGGAGGGAATTAGGACGGGAATTGTCAGGATTGGAGGGCGCATTCCCTGAGGGAAAAAGGCGGGAATTAACAGGGATCATCCCAAATCAAGGGATGCATTCCCTGAGGGAAAAAGGCAGGAATTAACAGGGATCATCCCAAATCAAGAGATGCATTCCCTGAGGGAAAAAGGCAGGAATTAGCATGGGTTCGTCCCCTCAGGGAAAAGGGTGGGAACTAACAGGGATCATCCCAAATCCAGGGCCTCATTCTCTGAGAGAAAAGGATGGGGTTAACATGGGGATCAGCCCAAATCAAGGGTCGCCCTCCCTGAGGGAAAAAGGCGGGAATTAGCATGGGAAATGTCCGGAATCAGGAGTGGATTCCCTGAGGCAAAAGGGCAGGATTTAACACCGGATCATCCCAAATCAAGGGGCTCATGCCCTGAGGAAAAAAGGCGGGAATTAACTGGGATCAATCTGGAATCCAGGGGCGCATTCCCTGAGGGAAAAAGGTGGGAATTAACAGGGAACATTCAAAATCCAAGGGTGCATCCCCTGATGGAAAAAGGCAGAAACCAACAGAGATCAGCCCGAATCCAGGGGCTCATCCCCTGAGGAAAAAAAGGCGGGAATTAACAGGGATCATCTGGAATCCAAGGGCGGATTCCATGAGGGAAAAAGCAGGAATTGACAGAAATGAGTGGGAATCCAGGGGCTCATTCTCTGAGATAAAAGGATGGGGTTAACAAGAGGGTCATCCCAAATCAACGGATGCATTCCCGGAGAGAAAAAGGCAGGAATTAGCATGGGAATCGCCAGGAATCTGGGGCACATTCCTTGAGGAAAAGGGCAGGATTTAACACCAGATCATCCCAAATCAAAAGGTGGGAATAAACAGGGATCATCCTCAATTGAGGGGCTCATTCCCTGAGGAGAAAAAGGTGGGAATTAACTGGGATCATCTGGAATCCAGGGGCGCATTCCCTGAGGGAAAAAAGTGGGAACTGACAGAAATGAGCCGGAATCCAGGGGCTCATTCTCTGAGGAAAAAAGTGGGAATTAACAGGGATCATCCCAAATCCAGGGGCTTATTCCCTGAGGGAAAAGGAAGGAGTTAACAAGTGGATCAGACCAAAACGAGGGTCGCCTTCCCTGAGGAAAAAGGTGGGAATTAACTGGGAGCATCTGGAAACCATGCAAGCATTCCCTGAGGGAAAAAGCGGGAATGAACAGGGATCACCCCAAATAAAGGGGCGCATTCCCTGAGGGAAAAGGGCGGGATTTAGCACAGGAATTGTCTGGAAACAAGGGCACATTCCATGAGGGAAAAAGGTGGGAATTAACTGGGATCATTCCAAATCCAGGGGCTCATTCCCTGATGAAAAAAGGCGAGAATTAGCATAGGAATTGTCAGGAATCCAGGGGCTCATTCCCTGAGGGAAAAAAGCGGGAACTGACAGAAATGAGCTGGAATCCAGGGGCTTGTTCTCTGAGGGAAAAAGGTGGGAATTAACAGGGATCAGCCTGAATCCAGGGGCTCATTCCCTGAGGGAAAAGGATGGGGTTAACAAGAGGATTAGCCCAAATCAAGGAGTGCACGCCCCAAAGGAAAAAGGCGGGAATTAACTGGGAGCATCTGGAATCCACGTGCACATTCCCTGAGGAAAAAAAGCGGGAATGAACAGGGATTGTCCCAAATCAAGGGGCGCATTCCCTGAAGAAAAAAGGCGAATTTTAGCAGGGGAATTGTCTGGAAACAAGGGCACATTCCATGAGGGGAAAAGGTGGGAATTAACTGGGATCATTCCAAATCCAGGGGCTCATTCCCTGATGAAAAAAGGCGGGAATTAGCATGGGAATTGTCAGGAATCCAGGGGCTCATTCCCTGAGGGAAAAGGGTGGGAAGTAGCACGGGAATTGTCTGGAATCAGGGGCACATTTCATGAGGGAAAAAGGCGGGAATTAACAGGGATCGTCTGGAATCCAGGGGTTCATTCCCTGAGGGAAAATAGCAGGAATAAAAAGGGATCAGACTGAATCCAGAGGCTCACCCCCTGAGGGAAAAGGGTGGGATTTAATAGGAATCATCCCAAATCAAGGCTCACATTCCCTGAGGGAAAAAGGTGGGATTAGAGTAGGGACCTTCCCGAATTCAGCTTCCCTGTTGGAAAAGAAGGAAAATCAGTGGGGAAACCATCCCACATCACAGCTCATATTTCCTGCGGGATAAGAAGGGAGATTAACACAGGGATCATCCTGAATCAAGGCTCGCTCCTCCTGTGGGAGAAGGGAAGAAATAACTGTGGGATCACCCCAAAGTCAACCTCCTTATAGAAAGAAGAAGACAAAAAAAAACCAAGTGGGGTCTCCAAGAACCATCAGCTCAGCTTTCCTATGGGAAAAGAGAGAGGGAATGAACAGTCGAGTTTCCTGTGGGAAAAGGAAAGGAAAAATCAACAGTGGAGCCTCCTAGAACTACCGGTTCCGCTTCCCTGTGGGAAAAGAAGAGGAAGAATAACGGGGAGACCACCCCGGACCCAAGGCTCAGCTTTCCTATGGGAAAAGGGGGGAAATTAAACAGAGGAAGCGTCCCGAACCAGTAACCCGGCTTTTCTGCGGGAAAGGGAGCCGGGAAGGAAGGCGGGGATCCATCCCGAACTCCCGGCTCGGCTCCGCTGCGGGAATAAACGGGGGATTTTAACGGTGGGGGCCTCCCCCAGCCCCCGACTCTGCTGGCACACCCCCACCCCCGGCTCCCGGAGCCCCGGAGGCGGTAGGGCCGAGCCGGGGGATGGCAGCGAGGCAGGAGGAACGGAGCAGAGCCCCGGGAGGGCCGGGGCAGAGCCGGGACCGGCAGGAGCCGCCCTGGCCGGGCCGTACCTGGCGCATCCCTGTGGTTGTCCATTTTGGAGCCCCCGTCCCAGCCTGCCCCGCGCCGGGCGCGCCGCGCCGGGGCCGCGCCGCCGCAAGCGCCCCTGGGTGATGTAGTCCTTCACGGGGGCCATCCCGCCTCTCTTCCCGCTCCTCCTGCAGCACCGAGCCCCGCTCGGGAGGCGGCCGAGCCACCCCGCTCTGGTGCATCCACCGCTACAGTCGTTCCCCGGTTTGCCTTGCATTTTACCGGTGCGAAAGAGCGGACTACAACTCCCATCTCCCCTCCGCGCCTGAGGCGATAGGACTACAACTCCCGTCGTGCCCCGCGCCTCGCGGCGGTGTTGTCGGCGGCCCCAAGATGGCGGCGGTGGCGGCGGGCGCGGCGGCCCCTCAGCAGCCGCCGCCGCCTCAGCAGCCGCCGCAGCCGGCGGGAGGCGGCGGGAGCGGCTCTGGGGAGGCGGCGGGAGCCGCGGGTGGGGCCGGAGGCGGTGGCGGAGGTGCCGGAGGCGGCGGCGGCGCAGCGGGGCCTGCTCCGGGCTCGGCGTCGGGCGGCGGCGCGGCCGCGGGCGAGTCGTGGTACCTGGCGCTGCTGGGCCTGGCCGAGCATTTCCGCACGTCCAGCCCGCCCAAGGTGCGGCTGTGCGTGCACTGCCTGCAGGCCGTGCTGCCCCGCAAGCCCCCGCCCCGCATGGAGGCCCGCACGCACCTCCAGCTCGGCTCCGTCCTCTACCACCACACCCGCAACGGCGACCAGGCCCGCGGGCACCTGGAGAAGGCGGTGAGCGGGGCAGGGAGGGCAGGATGGGCTTGGGGAAGGGGAAATGGGGGATGCCAGTGCATGGAGGAATCGTCGGGGTGGTGAGGAGAAGGTGAAGGGTAGGGGAAGGGGCGGCTGAGGCAGCTGGAAAGGGTGAGGAGCAGGGAAAGGGGCAGTGGGAGGCTCCTGGCACAGAGAGGGAGGGTGTCAGGGAGGTTCTGTGGGTGTTAGTGCCAGCCTAACCCGCTGTGTTCTCTTGCAGTGGCTGATATCCCAGCAAGTATCCTTTTCCCGGGATCCAGGAAGGGCTCTGAGCTCAGAACAACTCCAAGGAAACCCCAAAACACCTTCAAGGGCTGGGGGTGGGGGCATGGAATGGGGGTTTTCATCTACTTCATCACTGCTTTCATGGAGTTTGGGTTTGACATGGCCTTAAATCCCATCTGACCCAATTTTCCTGAGGGTTTTTGGAGGTTTTGCTGCTGTTTCCCACCTGGATTTTGTTGTTTCCTTAACCCTGGTGCCAGATCCCCCAGTTTGAAGATGTGAAGTTCGAGGCAGCCAGTTTGCTGTCAGAGCTCTACTGCCAGGAGGTGAGAGAAACCCCCCAAAACCCCTCTGTGCCCTTTGAATTTGGGTTTGGAATGGGATATTCCCCTGCAAAATCAGATTTCTGGAGTGAGAAACTTTTCCCCTTCCTTTTTGGGGAAGTTTTTGCTGGAATTGCAACAAGGGTTTCCTACTGTGAACAGATTTTGCTTGGCCAAAGACATTTTCTAGTTCTTGTTAAACAAATGCTGGTTTTAAGGGAGGGAAATCCAGGATTTTCCTCAGGATTTTGGCTTGGAAAGGACCTGAAGGATCACCCAGTTCCATTGGAAAGACACCTCCCCCCTACCCCAGGTCATTCCAACCTGGAGAATTCCAGCCCCAGCAGCTCTGGGAATTTTATCCCATCCCCATCCCACCTTCCCAGGGAGGAATTCCATCCCAAAATCTCACCTGAGAGGAAACTGGGAAGCCATTCCCTGTGTTCTGTCCCTCCACTTCTTTCCCACAATTTTCCTTTCCATGTTTTTGGCTCCTTCCTTGGTTGGATCATCCCAAATTTTGTGTAGTTAAGAAGTCGTGCAGCTTTCCTCCAAAATCATCCCCTGGGATTTTGAATCCAAATATCCTGGAATGGATTGGATTGGAAAAACCTTCAATCCCATCCAATCCCACCCTGCCATGTGCAGTGACACTTCCCAAAATCCCAAATTTCTCCGACCCCATCCACCCCTACCTTGCACATCCCAGGGACGGAGCAGCCCCAAACTTCTCCCATTTTATTCCAACACTTTCATCCCTCACTCCCAACCCTCCTCAGATCATCCAAGGAATTCCAAGGCTGTGGGATTCCAGGATGCAGGATTTGTGTTGATTTGGGGGTGTTTGTGTTGCAGAATTCCGTGGACACGGCCAAGCCCCTGCTGCGCAAAGCCATCCAGATCTCCCAGCAAACTCCCTACTGGCACTGCAGGCTGCTCTTCCAGCTGGCTGTGAGTCCTTGCAGCAGCAATTCCTTGGGAAAAAATCCTGGAAAAATCTTCTCTTCCCATTAAAAACAGCATGGAAGCTTTCATTCTGTTATCCCCTAAAAATCGCTGTTAATCGATATTTTTTTATCTCTTTATCCCCTAAAAATTTGCTGTTAATGAAGAGGGAGAAGGCAAATCCAGGTTGGGAATTGGTTTTAGGAGCTTCTGGATTGGATTAAGGAATCAGCCAGGAGCACTCTCTGGGAATTAGGGACTTGGAATTTCAAAGATGGAGTAAAAAAAAATCCATTTTGGGGCTTGCAGGGAGAGAAATCCTGAAGTTTTCCAGCCAGAAGTGTTGATTGGATTGTTTTGTGTTTAATTAGGGATGTGGGATGGGAGAAAGAGTAGGAAAACTATCCAGAAAAAGGAGCAAGGGAAAGGAATCCCAAGGAAATTTTTTTTCTTGGTCTGGAATGTGCTCCAAAATATTTATAAATTAAAAATATTTGTAAGAACAGAGACACATTTAGCTGTATTTATGGAAAAAGAAGTTTAGGAATATTTACTTTCCCAGCAATTGAGGAATATCTACTTTTCCACGAGTTCATCCTCAGAAATTTTTCCTCTCCTTGGAGCTTCACACTTTTACCTGATTTCCCATTTCCTTGCAGTCCATTTTTCTCTTCCTGAATTCCCATCTGGGTTTGGGAAAGGCAGAAAATTTGGGAACACACCTTGGAGGCTCCTCTTGCTGGGAAAACTCTTGCTCCAGTGTGACAATCCATGGATTTTTTGGAACTGTTGGGATCTGGGATTTTCACCCTTTGCAGGATCTACCTCCAATTTTTAATTAATTCCTCATTAATTAGGAATTTTAAGGAAAAAAAAGTCCTCCTGGGCTCAGACAAATCCTTGGAAATGCCAAAGATTTATTTGGAAAACGGATCAAAAACCCCTTTAAGGAGCAGGAATTTGTAAATCCAGGGATAATGGGATTTTCTTGGGATTCAGGGAGCAAGTTCTGACTTTTTATGGCTTTTTTTTTTTCCCTATTTCAGCAACTGCACACCCTGGAAAAGGATTTGGTGTCAGCCTGTGACCTGCTGGGAGTGGGGGCCGAGTACGCCCGCGTGGTGGGCTCCGAGTACACCAGGTGACAATTCCTGGGATTTCATCCCCAAATTCCCTGGGACTTCCTGCCTGAATTCCTGAGATTTCATCCCCAAATTCCCTGGGATTTCCTGCCTGAATTCCTGAGATTTCATCCCCAAATTCCTTGGAATTTCCTGCCTGAATTCCTGAGATTTCATCCCCAAATTCCCTGGGATTTCCTGCCTAAATTCCTGAGATTTCATCCCCAAATTCCCTGGGATTTCCTGCCTGAATTCCTGAGATTTCATCCCCAAATTCCCTGAGATTTCCTCCCCAAATTTCCTGGGATTTCCTGAGGGAATTCCTGGGGTTTCATCCCCAAGTTCATTGGGATTTCCTCCCCAAATTCCCTGGGATTTTCTGCCAGAATTCCTGGGATTTCCTGTCTGAATTCTCTGGGATTTCCTCCCCACATTCCCTGGGATTTCCTGTCTTAATTCCCTGGGATTTTCTCCAGAATTAATGGAATTTCCTCCCCAGATTCCCTGGGATTTCCTCCTTGAATTCCCTGGGAATTCCTCCCTTAATCCTCTTTTTTCCCTGATTTTTTTTCCCTTCCTTTTTTTGGTGGATCAAGTAATTTCTTTTAGAATTTCACTTTATTCTCTTTCATTCCAGAGCTCTCTTCCTGCTCAGCAAGGGGATGGTAAGTTGGAAGTAGTTTTAAAATAAATTATTTCCTTTTTATTTATAAATTCCAGAGGATTTGTTATTTTGAGGGTATAAGGAGGATTTTTACGGATTAATTCTGCTTTATTCTTTATTTTTTTCTGGAAAAATAGAAGAATCATTGCAAATTTTCACTGGAGGTTTTGTAATGAGGGATGGAAAAGCTGGTGGGGTGAAAAGGCTGTGGGAATCAAGTGAATATTCCAGAATTCCTGGAATTAGAGAATCCATGGAATTGGAGAATTCCTGGAAATGGAGAATCCATGGAATTATTTGGGGTGGAAAAACCAGTGACACCTTCCACTATACTTTGAGCAACCCCAGGGATGAACCAACCAGATTTTCCATGGGAGAAATTAATGTTTATCCTGAAAAAAACCTGGATTTTCCTTGTTCATTGCAGCTGCTGCTGATGGAGAGGAAGCTGCAGGAGGTTCATCCTCTGCTGACTCTGTGTGGGCAGATTGTGGAGAACTGGCAGGGAAATCCCATCCAGAAGGAATCCCTCAGGGTCTTCTTCCTGGTCCTGCAGGTCACACATTACCTGGATGCTGGCCAGGTAGGTGCCACATTCCAAATGGGAATTTGGGATGGGGATAATTCCTAAAAATAATCATCTCTGAGGGGATTTTTGGGGATTTTTTTTTATAACTGAAGGAAATTTTCATCCCAAAGAGTGTGGAAATTTCATTTAATTTGGGGATGTTGTCCATGATATTTGTATATCCAAGGTGGGCTTTATTGCTTTTAATTTGTGGTGGAGGGGATAACAGGAGTTTTTTGGGGAGATTTTGGGAATGTTTGGAGCATCTCTTGCTGCTGATCAATACAATGAAGCACTGAGTGTCATCAATCCTAAATCAACCCAAAACTCTGAGCCAACCCCCTAAATGTGGGAATTACCAATCCCACATTACCTGGATGCTGGCCAGGTATGTGCCACATTCCAAATGGGAATTTGGGATGGGGATAATTCCTAAAAATAATCATCTCTGAGGGGATTTTTTTTTTATAACTGAAGGAAATTTTCATCCCAAAGAGTGTGGAAATTTCATTTAATTTGGGGATGTTGTCCATGATATTTGTATATCCAAGGTGGGCTTTATTGCTTTTAATTTGTGGTGGAGGGGATAACAGGAGTTTTTTGGGGAGATTTTGGGAATGTTTGGAGCATCTCTTGCTGCTGATCAATACAATGAAGCACTGAGTGTCATCAGTCCTAAATCAACCCAAAACTCTGAGCCAAGCCCCTAAATGTGGGAATTACCAATCCCACATTACCTGGATGCTGGCCAGGTAGGTGCCACATTCCAAATGGGAATTTGGGATGGGGATAATTCCTAAAATAATCATCCCTGAGAGGATTTTTTTGGGATTTTTTTTAATAACTGAAGGAAATTTTCATCCCAAAGAGTGTGGAAATTTCATTTAATTTGAGGATGTTGTCCATGATATTTGTATATCCAAGGTGGGCTTTATTGCTTTTAATTTGTGGTGGAGGGGATAACAGGAGTTTTTTGGGGAGATTTTGGGAATATTTGGAGCATCTCTTGCTGCTGATCAATACAATGAAGCACTGAGTATCATCAATCCTAAATCAACCCAAAACTCTGAGCCAAGCCCCTAAATGTGGGAATTACCAATCCCACATTACCTGGATGCTGGCCAGGTAGGTGCCACATTCCAAATGGGAATTTGGGATGGGGATAATTCCTAAAAATAATCATCTCTGAGGGGATTTTTGGGGATTTTTTTTTTATAACTGAAGGAAATTTTCATCCCAAAGAGTGTGGAAATTTAATTTAATTTGGGGATGTTGTCCATGATATTTGTATATCCAAGGTGGGCTTTACTGCTTTCAATTTGTGGTGGAGGGGATGACAGGAATTTTTTGGGGAGATTTTGGGAATGTTTGGAGCATCTCTTGCTGCTGATCACACTGTGAAGAGCTGAGTGTCATCAGTCCTAAATCAACCCAACCCCCTAAATATGGGAATTACCAATCCCACATTACCTGGATGCTGGCCACATTCCAAATGGGAATTTGGGACGGGGATAATTCCTAAAATAATCAGCCCTGAGGGGATTTTTTTGGTTTTTTTTTTTTATAATGGAAGCAAATTCCTATGTAATTAATAGCCTCAAATCTTGAAGTTTCATCCTTATTTAGAGATTTTAGCCCTTTTGCATACAATTATCCCATTAATAGTCTCAAATAATAAACTTTCATCCTCCTTGCTTGCCCACCCTCCTCTTTTCACATTGTTTATGCTCAGGGCCTGAAATTTGAAGAAATTGTCCTGAGTCCCCAGCTAGAATAGAATTGTTTTGTTCTTACCACCCTGTGAAACAATCCTAGTAACCCTTTATATAAAAATAAAAATTGCACACCCAAGCAGAACAAAAAAAACTTAAGGCATCAAGATATGTCACCATTTTTAGCTTGTTAGCTTGAAGTGCTGCAGAACTCACTGTAACATAGACAAAAATTAATAAATGAGTCTCAACAAGAAATAACCATCTGGAGCTTTGAGTCCTGACTCTGATGGAATAAAAAAAACAATATTAAAAGGAGGGGGAATGTTTTGCTGGGCAGGTGAAGAGCGTGAAGCCGTGCCTGAAGCAGCTGCAGCAGTGCATCCAAACCATCTCCACCCTGCACGACGACGAGATCCTGCCCAGCAACCCTGCAGACCTCTTCCACTGGCTGCCCAAGGAGCACATGTGTGTGCTGGTCTACCTGGTGAGAGCTCCTAATTAGGGCTGGCTGTTAATTAGTGAGGGGTGGGAGTGGTTTGGAGTCACAGGGATGGGGTTTGTAGATGCTCGCTGCTGTTTTTACCTCAGCATCTGAGGGAGCTGCTCGGTATGTGAGGGGATTCCAGGCTGGAAATGGGAGTTAATTAATAAATAAATAATTGGTTGATTAATTAGTGCCTGACTCAAATGGGAATGGAGTTATTTGTACAAATCAGATCCACTTACGCTTCATTTTATCAGTTGCTTTGTGCTGTTTTTCCCTCAGTGTCTGTAGGGTGATGCTGAGGGAGCTGCTCAGTGTGTGAGGGGATTCCAGGCTGGAAATGGCAATAAATAAATAATTTATTAATTAGTACTGACTCAAATGGGAATGAAATTATTTGTACAAATCTGAGCCACTTTGGCTTATTTTTGTCACCTGTTCAGTGCTGTTTTGCCATCAGCATGCATGGGGTGATGCTGAGGGAGCTGCTCAGTGTGTGAGGAGATTCCAGGCTGGAAATGGGAGTTAATTAATAAATAAGTAATTGATTGATTAATTAGTACCTGACTCAAATGGGAATGGAGTTATTTGTACAAATCAGAGCCACTTCAGCTTCATTTTATCAGCTGCTTTGTGCTGTTTTTCCCTCAGTGTCTGTGGGGTGATGCTGAGGGAGCTGCTCAGTGTGTGAGGAGATTCCAGGCTGGAAATGGCAATAAATAAATAATTTATTAATTAGTACTGACTCAAATGGAAATGAAGTTATTTGTACAAATCTGAGCCACTTTGGCTTATTTTTGTCACCTGTTCAGTGCTGTTTTGCCATCAGCATGCATGGGGTGATGCTGAGGGAGCTGCTCAGTGTGTGAGGAGATTCCAGGCTGGAAATGGGAGTTAATTAATAAATAAGTAATTGATTGATTAATTAGTACCTGACTCAAATGGGAATGGAGTTACTTGTACAAATCAGAGCCACTTTGGCTTGATTTTATCAGCTGCTTTGTGCTGTTTTTCCCTCAGTGTCTGTAGGGTGATGCTGAGGGAGCTGCTCAGTGTGTGAGGAGATTCCAGGCTGGAAATAGGGATTAATCAAGAAATAACTAATTAATTTATTGGTTAGTACCTGACTCAAATGGAAATGAAGTTATTTCTACAAATAAAAGCCACTTTAGCTTATTTTTGTCACCTGTTCAGTGCTGTTTTGTCATCAGCATGCATGGGGTGATGCTGAGGGAGCTGCTCAGTGTGTGAGGAGATTCCAGGCTGGAAATGGGAGTTAATTAATGAATAACTAATTAATAAAAAAATAACTAATAACAGAGCCACTTTGCTTTAATTTTATCAACATGAAGAGAGCTGGAATTGGAACTGCTGAAGAATTTTATTCCATTTCTTGAAGATTATTCCAATCCTTAATGATGTTAAAAATCTGGGATTTGAGAAATTCTGTGAATTCCCTCTCTGCACAGATAAATTTTGGGAATTATGGAACGATTGGGGTGGGAAGGAGCTTAAAAACCATCAATCCATGCTCTCAATCACACCTCCAGAACTTTCTGGGGATGAGGCTGGGCTGGGAATTCCATCCCCAGGGAATTCCCAGCTGGATAATCCTCGCTGTGCTTCCCTGCAGGTGACAGTGATGCATTCCATGCAGGCAGGATACCTGGAGAAGGCTCAGAAATACACAGACAAAGCCCTCATGCAGCTGGAGAAGCTCAAAAGTAAGGAAAAAAGGGTTTGGAATTCAGCTGGATTCCAGGAAAATCCCTTTATTTATTCCTCTTCAACCCATCCCACAGCCCTGTTGAGCTGCTGGATCAGCCTGAGAATAAAACTAAGATCAAAACCCTGATTTTAAGGCTGGGTGGTGGCTTTGGAGTACAAAAATCAACTTTTTTGTTGTTTTTTTTTAAATGAGATTTGAAGTATTCCTTAAATCCCTGATGGAATTCCTGCTGTTCTTTCCCAGTGCTGGACTGCAGCCCCATCCTGTCCTCATTCCAAGTGATTTTGTTGGAACACATCATCATGTGCAGGCTGGTGACAGGACACAAAGCCACAGCCCTGCAGGAGGTAATGTGGGAATTCCAGCATTTCCTGGCTGGGAATGGCTCCCAAGAAATGGGAATATTCTGTAAAAACAGCCTTTAAAAGGTGGGAATTGCAGTTTGGGCTCAGGTGGGAATTCCTCCTGGATTATTCATGGATACAGCCAGGCTTGGTGGTGTCAGGGCTTGGAAAATGTGGGATTGGCTCCTCTTAAATATTTCTTTAAGAACACTTTGGAATTGTTTATGGAATAATCAATAATTGATTCCATTGACACCTCCCTGGTGGGAATTCCAGGTGGATTTTTCCCATTCCATCCATTCCAGAGCTCTTTCTTATTCAGGTTTTTCCCAGTTTTTAACATTCCTGCTTTTCCTCCTCTTTCCTGCTTGATTTGTGTTATTCCAGAGGGAACTGAACTTTTTTTTTCTTGTTTTTCCAATAATTTAAAAATCCTGAGAATCCATCCTGGGGCTGGATCATCCAATCCCTTCTGGGGATTCAACCTCCTGTTTCTATCTCCTGAAACTCACCATAATCCCAGATTTTGGAAGGTTTTATCCCATTTTTCCTGGAAAATCTGGAGTATTTCAGGAGGGATCTGTGCCAGGGGTGGAGGAAACCATTCCAAACCAGCTGGAATGTGGGAGGAATGTGAGGAAATCCCTTTTCCTGTGTTTCTATAAATCCTGGAGCCGATCCCTGAATCCATGAGGGGTGCAAGGAATGGGATTTAGAGCATAAATAAAATGGGAAAAGTGTCAAAAATTGTGAATTTTGTTCTTTTTCTCCCCAGATTTCCCAGGTCTGCCAGCTGTGCCAGCAGTCTCCCAGGCTCTTTTCCAACCATGCTGCCCAGCTGCACACACTCCTGGTGAGTTTTTGGGATAAAATTTGGGAATTCCAGAGAGGAGATTCCCTGGGAATTCCAAGATTTGCATCATCCACTGCTGGGGGTGCTCATCCCTGGCTTGAAACTTTTTAGAAAAAGAATTCCAGGATGGTTTGGGTGAGTGGACAGAGGGATTTCCCACTATCCCAAGTTGTTCCAGCAAATTTTGCTTTCCTGGAGAGAAAAATTCCACTTTTCTGTGGAGAAAATTCCTGAAATTTGGCTTTTCCTGGGTATTTTTGCCACCAAGTTCTTGTCTGGCAACAGCTCCTTGATGAGGGGAGTGGGAATTTGGGAGGAATCAGCTGGAAAAAGGGGAAATCCAAGGATCTGTCCACTACAGATAGTATTTTTTTTTTTGGTTTTTTTTTTTTTTTTTGTGGATATTGTGGAATAGAAAGAGTTTTTGTAGGGGATTTCAGTTTTTCATAATTTTAAGGAAGATATTTTAGCTAAATAAAGTTGTTTTCCCCATTAATAATTTATTTTAAAGGACATTTTGTAAAAATTCTTTATTTTCCCCACACCTGAGACTCACTGGTCCTTTTTTCCTGCTGGAATCCAAATATTTCCATGGATTTGGGAATATTTTGGGCTACATTCCCAAAAATATCCTTTCTTTTCCAGGGCCTGTACTGCATCTCTGTCAACTGCATGGACAATGCAGAAGCACAATTCACTACAGCACTGAGGGTGAGATTTTATTCCCAAATTTTCTCCTGGAAACATGAGAATGAACCTTGGGAATGACAATGAAAATTTGGAATGAACACCTTAATTAATTCTGTTATTTATTAATAATTTCATTATTTATTAATAATTAATTCCATTATTTATTAACAATTAATTCCATTATTTATTAATGATTTCCCTTGGATCGGGGAGGGATTTATAACATTAAAATATCAATATCTGCTTTTTTTAACCAAGATATTTTTTATGGTGGGAATGAACAAATCCTGAGACTGAAATATTTGGGAATTTTCTTTTTTTTTTTTTCCAGCTCACAACCCACCAGGAGCTGTGGGCATTTATTGTCACCAACCTGGCCAGTGTCTACATCCGGGAAGGGAATCGGCACCAGGAGGTGAGCAGGGGCCTCAAATCCTCATTTTTGGGGAGAAAATTCCTGAAATTTGGCTTTTCCTGGGAATTTTTGCCATCCAGACTTTGTTGTCAGCAGATCCTTCATCAAGGGAGTGAAAAATCCTTTTTTTCTGTGGGGAGATTTCCTGAAATTTGGCTTTTCTTGGGTATTTCTGTCATCCAGGCTTTGTTGCCAGCAGCTCCTTCATCAGGGGAATGAGAAATTCCAATTTTCTGTGGAAAAAATTCCTGAAATTTGTTTTTTTCTGGGCATTTTTGCCATCAGGGCCTTGCTGCCATCATCTTATTCATCAGGGGAATGAGAAATTCCAATTTTCTGTGGAGAAGATTCCTGAAATTTGGCTTTTCCTGGGTATTTCTGTCATCAATCTTGCTGCCACCATCTTATTCACCAGGGGAATGAAAAATTCCAATTTTCTGTGGAGAAAATTCCTGAAATTTGGCTTTTCTTGGGTATTTTTGCCATCCAGGCTTTGTTGCCAGCAGCTTCTTCATCAGGGGAATGAGAAATTCCAATTTTCTGTGGAGAAATTTCCTGAAATTTGGCTTTTCCTGGGTATTTTTGTCATCAATCTTGCTGCCATCAGCTTATTCACCAGGGGAATGAGAAATTCCAATTTTCTGTGGAGAAAATTCCTGAAATTCTGCTTTTCCTGGGAATTTTTGTCACAAAAGCCTTGTTGGCACCAGATCCTTCATCAGGGCAGTGATAAATCCCAATTTTCTGTGGAGAAAACTCCTGAATTTGGTATTTCCTGGGTATTTTTGCCACCAGGGCCTTGCTGCCACCATCCTAGTCATCAGGGGAGTGAGAAATCCAAACTTTCTGTGGAGAAATTCCCAGAAATTTTGCATTTCTTGGGCATTTTTGCCCTCAGGGCCTTGCTGATAGCACATCCTTCATCAAGGGAGTGAAAAATCATTTTTTTCTGTGGAGAAAACTTCCTGAAATTTGGCTTTTCTTGGGTATTTTTGTCATCAGTCTTGCTGCCATCATCTTATTCACCAAGGGAATGAAAAATTCCAATTTTCTGTGGAGAAAATTCCTGAAATTTTGCTTTTCCTTGGAATTTTTGCCATCAGGGCTTTGCTGATAGCATATCCTTCATCAAGGGAGTGAAAAATCCTTTTTTTCTGTGGAGAAAATTCCTGAAATTTGGCTTTTCCTGGGTATTTCTGTCATCAATCTTGCTGCCACCATCTTATTCACCAGGGGAATGAGAAATCCCAATTTTCTGTGGAGAAAATTCCTGAAATTTGGCTTTTCTTGGGTATTTTTGCCATCCAGACTTTGTTGCCAGCAGCTCCTTCATCAGGGGAGTGAGAAATCCCAATTTTCTGTGGAGAAAATTCCTGAAATTTGGCTTTTCCTGGGAATTTTTGCCATCCAGACTTTCTTGTCAGCAGATCCTTCATCAAGGGAGTGAAAAATCCTTTTTTTCTGTGGAGAAATTTCCTGAAATTTGGCTTTTCCTGGGTATTTCTGTCATCAATCTTGCTGCCATCATCTTATTCACCAGGGGAATGAGAAATTCCAATTTTCTGTGGAAAAAATTCCTGAAATTTTGCTTTTCCTGGGTATTTTTGCCATCCAGACTTTGTTGCCAGCAGCTCCTTCATCAGGGGAATGAGAAATTCTTTTTTTCTGTGGAAAAAATTCCTGAAATTTGGCTTTTCCTGGGTATTTCTGTCATCAATCTTGCTGCCACCATCTTATTCACCAGGGGAATGAAAAATTCCAATTTTCTGTGGAGAAAATTCCTGAAATTTGGCTTTTCCTGGGAATTTTTGCCATCCAGACTTTCTTGCAAGCAGCTCCTTCATCAGGGGAATGAGAAATTCTTTTTTTCTGTGGAGAAAATTCCTGAAATTTGGCTTTTCCTGGGTATTTCTGTCATCAATCTTGCTGCCATCATCTTATTCACCAGGGGAATGAGAAATTCCAATTTTCTGTGGAGAAAATTCCTGAAATTTGGCTTTTCTTGGGAATTTTTGCCATCCAGACTTTGTTGCCAGCAGCTCCTTCATCAGGGGAGTGAGAAATCCCAATTTTCTGTGGAGAAAATTCCTGAAATTTGGCTTTTCCTGGGAATTTTTGCCATCCAGACTTTCTTGTCAGCAGATCCTTCATCAAGGGAGTGAAAAATCCTTTTTTTCTGTGGAGAAATTTCCTGAAATTTGGCTTTTCCTGGGTATTTCTGTCATCAATCTTGCTGCCATCATCTTATTCACCAGGGGAATGAAAAATTCCAATTTTCTGTGGAGAAAATTCCTGAAATTTTGCTTTTCCTGGGAATTTTTGCCATCAGGGCTTTGCTGATAGCATATCCTTCATCAAGGGAGTGAAAAATCCTTTTTTCTGTGGAGAAATTTCCTAAAATTTGGCTTTTCGTGGGAATTTTTGCCATCCAGGCTTTGTTGCCAGCAGCTCCTTCATCAAGGGAGTGAAAAATCCTTTTTTTCTGTGGAGAAAATTTCTGAAATTTGTTTTTTTCTGGGCATTTTTGCCATCAGGGCCTTGCTGCCATCATCTTATTCACCAGGGGAATGAGAAATTCCAATTTTCTGTGGAGAAAATTCCTGAAATTTGGCTTTTCCTGGGAATTTTTGCCATCAGGGCCTTGCTGGCAGCAGCTCCTTCATTTCAGAATTTCAGAAATTTCAGAAACTTCAGAATTTTAAAAAATCAGCTGGAAAACTCCAAATATTCAGAATTATTCCCAGAATTCTTCCCGTGGGAATGGGGTTTAAATTTCTCATCTCTCATTCAATCCCTTGGCTTCATTTTCCATCCATTTTCCATAATTTTCCATAATTTTCCAGGAATTTCAGGAAATCACAAAAATAACCAAAAATAGGGATCTGCTCCTGAGTTTTCTTGTTTTATTCCCAAAATTCCCCATTTTTACTTTTAGGGATTTAACTTGGGAAGATTCTCCACAGAAATTTTGCTCCCTGCACACAAAATTTGGGAAAAACCCTTGGGATAAAAAAAAAAAAAAAAAAAAAAAATTAAAAAAATTGTAAATTCTTTAATTAAATTCTGGTTCTGATTAATCAAATCCAATATTAAATTCATTATCAGATCCATCAGCTTCAAGTTTTCAGTGGGAATATTATTATAATCCAGGAAATTTTGTGGAATTGGAGGAGATTTGGGATAAAACTTAATTTTTGGGGATCAAAACGAGCCTAAAATTCCCAATATTTGGATAAATTTGGGTTGGTTCAGGTGGAATTTCATTGCTTTGGTGTTGATTTTTCCTTGGAAAATCCATTTTAATCCATGATAATTCCTTTTTTCCTCTCCCATTTTCCAGCTCTACAGTTTATTGGAAAGGATAAATCCCGACCACAACTTCCCAGTGAGGTGAGAATTCCAACAAATCCCAAAATTATGGGATGGGAATGACAAATTTACAGCAGGATTTTCAACAAATTAAAAGGGAAAAAATCCAATTTAATTCCAAGGGAAAAACTCAGGATGGGGTTTAAATGAAATATTTTGGATTTTGGGGTGGAATTGCTGGAATTTGGGTGGGATTTTGATGTATCCATGTTTTTATTTTTTAATTTTTTTATTTTTTTATTCCATAGTTCCCACTGTCTCCGGGCTGCAGCGTTTTACATCCGAGGGCTCTTCTCCTTTTTCCAGGGAAGATACAACGAGGCCAAGTGAGTCCAAACCCCTTGGAAAAGCAGGAAAAAAAGTGGGAAAACTGCAGGAAAACTCAATCCAGCTTTTTTTTTGGGATCAGGATGGGAATTCAAGGCTCAGTTTTCACTCAATTCCTGTGGATTTCTCCTGGATTTGCCAGGGAAAAAGGGCAGGGGAGGGGTGGGGGTTGAGTTTTTTCCTTGGGAATCCCAGGGAATCATTCCCTGTAATCCCAAGGAATTTTGGGAATGTTATTCCCTGCAATTTTGAGATCTTTTCCCCTGAATTTTGGGATTTTTTTTCCTTCAATCCCAGGGAATCCTTGGGATTTTATTTCCTGCAGTCCTTGGAAATCCTTGGGGATCTTGGGATCTTATTCCCTGTAATCCCAAGGAATCATTGGGAATGTGATTCTCTATCATCCTTGGGAATTTTAGGATCTTATTCCCTCAATCCCAAGAAATCCTTGGGAATTTTGGGATTTTATTCCCTTCAATCCCAGGGAATCCTTGGGATTTTATTCCCTTCAATCCTTGGAAATCCTTGGAAATTTTGAAGTCTTAGTCCCTGCAAAATCCTTGGGAATTTTAAGGATGTTATTCCCTTCAATCCCAAAGAGTTATTGGGAATTTTAGGATTTTATTCCTTGCAATCCCAAGGAATCATTTGGATTCTTGGAATTTTATTCCCTGGAACCCCAAGGACTCCTTAGGAAATTTGGGACTCTTGGACATTTTATTCCCTTCAATTCCAGGGAAAATCTTTGGGAATCTCAGGCCTATCATTCCCTGGAATCCTTGGGAATTTTGGGATTCTATTCCCAGAAATCCCAAGGAATCCTTGAGAACACTGGGATTTTATTCCCAGGAATCCTTGGAAATCTCAGGCCTGTCATTCCTTGGATTCCTTGGGAATTTTGGGATTTTATTCCCTTCAATCCCAAGGAATCTTTGGGAATTTTGGGATTTTATTCCCTTCAACCCCAGGGAATCCTTGGGAATTTTGGGATTTTATTCCCTTCAATCCCAAGGAATCTTTGGGAAATCTCCTCCCTCTCATTCTTTTCACCTTCCCAGAGAAATCAACTCCACCCCAACTCCCAGACAAAACTCAAAAATAATTTTAATTTAAATCCATTTCTCCCACCTCCTGCCATTTCATCCAGGCAGGAATTCTCCCAGGACATTCCATCGTGTTCAAATCCCAAATTTTTCCCATTTTATTTTGTTTTTTCCAGGCGTTTTTTGCGGGAGACGCTGAAGATGTCGAACGCCGAGGACCTGAACCGGCTGACCGCCTGTTCCCTGGTGCTGCTGGGCCACATCTTCTACGTGCTGGGCAACCACAGGGTAATTCCCAAATCCCCCCCAATCCCTGGGATCCTGGCATTGGCATTCCCAGAAAAAAAATCCCCAAAAAATCCCGAAGAAAATCGGGATACGAGCGGAAATAATCGGATTTTTTAAGTGGTTTTTAAGTGTTTTTTTAGTGCTGTCGCATCAAAATTTGTGATTTTTTTCTCTTTGGATGGTCCAAATCCCTCCCAATCCCTGGGATCCTGGGATTGGCATTCCCAGAAAAAAAATCCCAAAAAAATCCCAAAGAAAATGGAGATACGAGCGGAAATAATCGGATTTTAAAGTGGTTTTTCAGTGCTGTTGCATCAGAAATTTGGATTTTCTTCTCTCTGGATCATCCAAATCCTTCCCAATCCCTGGGATCCTGGAATTGGCATTCCCAGAAAAAAAATCCCAAAAAAGTCCCAAAGAAAATCGGCATAAGGGCAGGAATAATGGGATTTTTAAGTGTTTTTTTAGTGCTGTCGCACCAAAATTTGTGATTTTTTTCTCTTTGGATGGTCCAAATCCCTCCCAATCCCTGGGATCCTGGGATTGGCATTCCCAGAAAAAAAATCCCAAAAAAACCCCGAAGAAAATTGAGATACGAGCGGAAATAATCGGATTTTTTAAGTGGTTTTTAAGTGTTTTTTTAGTGCTGTCGCATCAAAATTTGGGATTTTCTTCTCTTTGGATCATCCAAATCCCTCCCAGTCCTTGAGATCCTGGAATTGGCATTTCTAGAAAAAATATCCCAAAAAATCCCAAAGACAATCGGCATAAGGGTGGGAATTTTGGGATTTTTTAGTGTATTTTCAGTGCTGTCGCATCAGAAATTTAGATTTTCTTCTCTTTGGATGATCCAAATCCCCCCCAATCCCTGGGATCCTGGGATTGGCATTCCCAGAAGAAAAATCCCAAAAAAATCCCAAAGAAAATGGAGATACGAGCAAAAATAATCGGATTTTAAAGTGGTTTTTTAGTGCTGTCGCATCAAAATTTGGGATTTTCTTCTCTCTGGATCATCCAAATCTCTCCCAATTCTTGAGATCCTGGAATTGGCATTCCCAGAAAAAAAATCCAAAAAAATTCCCAAAGAAAATCGGGATAAGGGCAGGAATAATGGGATTTTTAAGTGGTTTTTTAGTGCTGTTGCATCAGAAATTTGGATTTTCTTCTCTCTGGATGATCCAAATCCTTCCCAATCCCTGGGATACTGGAATTGGCATTCCCAGAAAAAAAATCCCAAAAAAATCCCAAAGAAAATCAGGATAAGGACGGGAATAATGGGATTTTAAGTTGGTTTTTTTAGTGCTGTCGCATGAGAAATTTGGATTTTCTTCTCTCTGGATCATCCAAATCCTTCCCAATCCCTGGGATCCTGGGATTGGCATTTTCAGGAAAAATCCCAAAGAAAATCAGGATAAGGGTGGGAATAATGGGATTTTTGAAGTGTTTTTTCTTGGGAATCTCATTCCCTACAGTCCCAGGGAATTCCTTGGGAATTTTGGGATTTCATTCCTTTTCATCCCAAGGAACTCTTGGGAATTTTGAGATTTTATTCCCTGCAATCTTAAGGAATTCTTGGGACTGTTATTCCCTTCCATCCCAAGGAATTTTTAGGAATTTTAGGATTTTATTCCTTTCAATCCCAGGGAATCCTTGGGCTGTTTCCTTTCCATCCCAGTGAACCTTTGGGATTTTGAGATTTTATTCCCTTCCACACCAAGGATTCCTTGGGCATTTTGGGATTTTATTCCCTGCAATCCTGAGGAATTCTTGGGAATTTTGGGATTTTGTTCCTTTCACTCCCAGGGAATCACTGGGATTTTGGAATTTTAATCCCTTCAACCCCAAGTCTCAAACAGAACAACAAAATCCCAATTTCCCACCTGCAATTCCCCATCCATCCATATTGGAAAGGCATCAAAAATTCCCTAAAATCCTAATTTTTCTTTTTCCCAATTTTATTTTTTTAGGAAAGCAACAACATGGTGGTGCCAGCCATGCAGCTGGCCAGCAAGATCCCAGACATGTCTGTGCAGCTCTGGTCCTCTGCCCTGCTCCGGGGTAATTTGGGGTCTGGGATGGTCAAAAAAATTTGGGAATTACTGGGAGAATGTGGGAGTGGGGATGTGCAGCTCCAGGAAGAATTTGGGGTCTGGGATTGTCCTGGAAAAATGGGAATTACTGGGAAAATGGGGGGAGTGAGGATGTGCAGCTCCAGGGGGAATTGGGATCAGGGATTATCCATAAAAATTGGGAATTACTGGGAGAATGTGGGAGTGGGAATGTGCAGCTCCAGGGGGAATTGGGATCAGGGATTACCCATAAAAATTGGGAATTTTAGGGAAAATATGGAGATTATCCCAAGGGGTGGGGGGTGGGAGTGGGCAGCTCCAGGGATCAGGGATTGTCCTGGAAAAATGGGAATGAGAGGGGAAATGTGGGGGGTGGGAAATGTGCAGCTCCAGGGGGAATTTGGGATCTGGGATCAGCCTGGAAAAAATGGGAATTACAGGGAAAATAGGGAAATTATCCCTGAGAGTGTGGGGGGTGGGAATGTGCAGCTCCAGGGATCTGGAATGGTCCTGGAAAAATGGGAATTACTGGGAAAATGTGGGAGTGGGGATGTGCAGCTCTAGGAGGAATTGGGATCTGGGATTATAAAAAAAAAAATTGGGAATTACAGGGAAAATGTGGAGATTATCCTGAGGGTGTGGGGGGTGGGAACGTGTAGATCCAGGGAAAATTTGGAATTGTTCTGGGAAAATGGGAATGAGAGGGGAAATGTGGGGGGTGGGAATTTTACCAGGAATTCAGGGGAAAATCTGGGATCTCTGTGGAGATTTTGGGGCAGATTTTGCCTCAAATTGAGGCGATTTTGGGATTTTATTCCTTGCAATCCTAAGGAATCTTTGGGAATTTGGGGATTTTATTCCCTGCAATCCCAGGGAATCTTTGGAAATTTGGTGCAGAAACCAAACCCAGGGATATTTTTTTTTTGGGATGAGAGGAGCTCAGAGGTTGGAATGGAACAAATCCCAGGATTTTTCCTGCTTCACCTTCACCACATGAAACTGAAAAACCAAAAAAATTCCCAACCTAAATAATTCCTGGGATTTTACCAGGAATTCAGAGCAAAATCCAGGATCTCTGTGGAGATTTTGGGGCAGATTTTGCCTCCGATTGAGGCGATTTTGGGATTTCATTGCCTGCAATCCCAGGGAATCTTTGGGAATTTGGGGATTTTATTCCCTGCAATCCCAAGGAATCTTTGGGAATTTGGGGATTTTATTCCTTGCAATCCTAAGGAATCTTTGGGAATTTGGTGCAGAAACCAAACCCAGGGGATTTTTTTGGGATGAGAGGAGCTCAGAGGTTGGAATGGAACAAATCCCAGGATTTTTCCTGCTTCACCTTCACCACATGAAACTGAAAAACCAAAAAAATTCCCAACCTAAATAATTCCTGGGATTTTACCAGGAATTCAGAGCAAAATCCAGGATCTCTGTGGAGATTTGGGGGCAGATTTTGCCTCCGATTGAGGCGATTTTGGGATTTCATTGCCTGCAATCCCAGGGAATCTTTGGGAATTTGGGGATTTTATTCCCTGCAATCCCAGGGAATCTTTGGGAATTTGGGGATTTCATTGCCTGCAATCCCAGGGAATCTTTGGGAATTTGGGGATTTTATTCCCTGCAATCCCAGGGAATCTTTGGGAATTTGGGGATTTTATTCCCTGCAATCCTAAGGAATCTTTGGGAATTTGGGGATTTTATTCCTTGCAATCCTAAGGAATCTTTGGGAATTTGGGGATTTTATTCCTTGCAATCCTAAGGAATCTTTGGGAATTTGGTGCAGAAACCAAACCCAGGGATATTTTTTTTTTGGGATGAGAGAAGCTCAGAGGTTGGCATGGAACAAATCCCAGGATTTTTCCTGCTTCACCTTCACCACATGAAACTGAAAAACCAAAAAAATTCCCAACCTAAATAATTCCTGGGATTTTACCAGGAATTCAGAGCAAAGTCCAGGATCTCTGTGGAGATTTTGGGGCAGATTTTGCCTCCGATTGAGGCGATTTTGGGATTTCATTCCCTGCAATCCCAGGGAATCTTTGGGAATTTGGGGATTTTATTCCCTGCAATCCCAGGGAATCTTTGGGAATCTGGTGCAGAAACCAAACCCAGGGGATTTTTTTGGGATGAGAGAAGCTCAGAGGTTGGAATGGAACAAATCCCAGGATTTTTCCTGCTTCACCTTCACCACATGAAACTGAAAAACCAAAAAAATTCCCAACCTAAATAATTCCTGGGATTTTACCAGGAATTCAGAGCAAAGTCCAGGCTCTCTGTGGAGATTTTGGGGCAGATTTTGCCTCCGATTGAGGCAATTTTGGGATTTCATTGCCTGCAATCCCAGGGAATCTTTGGGAATTTGGGGATTTTATTCCTTGCAATCCTAAGGAATCTTTGGGAATTTGGGGATTTTATTCCTTGCAATCCTAAGGAATCCTTGGGAACTTGGTGATTTTATTCCCTGCAATCCTAAGGAATCTTTGGGAATTTGGGGATTTTATTCCCTGCAATCCCAGGGAATCTTTGGGAATTTGGTGCAGAAACCAAACCCAGGGATGTTTTTTTGGGATGAGAGAAGCTCAGAGGTTGGCATGGAACAAATCCCAGGATTTTTCCTGCTTCACCTTCACCACATGAAACTGAAAAACCAAAAAAATCCCAGCCTAAATAATTCCTGGGATTTTACCAGGAATTCAGAGCAAAGTCCAGGATCTCTGTGGAGATTTTGGGGCAGATTTTGCCTCGGATTGAGGCGATTTTGGGATTTTATTCCCTGCAATCCTAAGGAATCTTTGGGAATTTGGTGCAGAAACCAAGCCCAGGGGATTTTTTTGGGATGAGGGGAGCTGAGAATGGGAATGGGAGGGATTGCAGGATGTTTTTTGGCCGTTTCAGACCTGAACAAGGCGTGTGGCAACGCCATGGACGCCCACGAGGCCGCGCAGATGCACCAGAACTTCTCGCAGCAGCTGCTGCAGGATCACATCGAGGCCTGCAGCCTCCCCGAGCACAACCTGATCACGGTGAGAGGGGGAACTCCGGGGGAAAATGGGGAATTATGGAATTCCAGAGGGGGAATCGTGGAATTCCAGAGGGGGAAATGGGAAAGCATGGAGTTCTAGAGGGGGAAATGGGAAATTGTGGAATTCTAGAGGGGGAAATGGGAAATTGTGGAATTCTAGAGGGGGAAATGGGAAAGCATGGAATTCCAGAGGGCAAATGGGAAAATCATGGAATTCTAGAGGGGAAATGGAAAATTGTGGAATTCCAGAGGGGGAAATGGGAAATCATGGAATTCCAGAGGGGAAATGGGAAATAATGGAATTCCAGAGGGGGAAATGGGAAATCATGGAATTCCAGAGGGAAAAATGGGGAAATCATGGAATTACAGAGGGGAAATGGGAAATCATGGAATTCCAGAGGAGGAAATCATGGAATTCCAGAGGGGGACTGGGAAATCATGGAGTTCTAGAGGGGGAAATGGGAAATCACGGAATTCTAGAGGGAAAAATGGGGAAATCATGGAATTACAGAGGGGAAATGGGAAATCATGGAATTCTAGAGGGGGAAATCGTGGAATTCCAGAGGGGGAAATCGTGGAATTCCAGAGGGGGAAATCGTGGAATTACAGAGGGGAAATCGTGGAATTCCGGAGGGGGAAATCGTGGAATTCCAGAGGGGGAAATCGTGGAATTACAGAGGGGAAATAATGGAATTACAGAGGGGAAATAATGGAATTACAGAGGGGGAAATAATGGAATTACAGAGGGGGAAATGGGAGATAATGGAATTCCAGAGGGGGAGAATGGGAAATCATGGAATTCTAGAGGGGAAAAATGGGATAATCATGGAATTCCAGAGGGGGAAATGGGAAATCGTGGAAATCTAGAGGGAAAAATAGGAAATAATGTAATTCCACAGGGGAAAATGGGAAAATCCTGGAATTCCAGAGGGAAAAATGAGAAATCACGGAATTCCTGGAATTCCAGAGGGGGAAATGGGAAATCACAGAATTCTAGAGGGAAAATCCTGGCATTCCAGAGGGGAAAATGAAGAATCATGGAATTCCAGAGGGGAAATGGGAAATAATGGAATTCCAGAGGGGGAAATGGGAAATCACGGAATTCTAGAGGGAAAAATGGGGAAATCATGGAATTACTGAGGGGAAATGGGAAATCATGGAATTCCAGAGGGGGAAATCATGGAATTCCAGAGGGGGAAATCATGGAATTCCAGAGGGGGAAATCGTGGAATTCCAGAGGGGGAAATCGTGGAATTCCAGAGGGGGAAATCGTGGAATTCCAGAGGGGGAAATCGTGGAATTCCAGAGGGGGAATAATGGAATTCCAGAGGGGGAAATCGTGGAATTCCAGAGGGGGAAATCGTGGAATTCCAGAGGGGGAAATCGTGGAATTCCAGAGGGGGAAATCGTGGAATTCCAGAGGGGGAAATCGTGGAATTACAGAGGGGAAATAATGGAATTACAGAGGGGAAATAATGGAATTCCAGAGGGGGAAATCGTGGAATTCCAGAGGGGGAAATCGTGGAATTCCAGAGGGGGAAATCGTGGAATTACAGAGGGGAAATCGTGGAATTACAGAGGGGAAATAATGGAATTCCAGAGGGGAAATAATGGAATTCCAGAGGGGAAATAATGGAATTCCAGAGGGGGAAATCGTGGAATTCCAGAGGGGGAAATCGTGGAATTCCAGAGGGGGAAATCGTGGAATTCCAGAGGGGAAAATCGTGGAATTCCAGAGGGGGAAATGGGAATTAATGGAATTACAGACGGGGAAATCATGGAATTACAGAGGGGGAAATAATGGAATGACAGAGGGGGAAATCGTGGAATTCCAGAGGGGGAAATGGGAAATCATGGAATTCTAGAGGGGAAAATGGGAAATCATGGAATTCCAGAGGGGAAAATGGGAAATCATGGAATTCCAGAGGGGAAATGGGGAAAATAATGGAATTCCAGAGGGAAAAATTGGAAATCACAGAATTCCAGAGGCAAAAATTTGAAATCACGGAATTCCAGAGGGAAAAATGAGGAATTTCTGGAATTCCAGAGGGAAAAAGGAGCCCTGGGTTCCTTTGTGTAACGTGGCCTTGGTTGAGTTGGGGGGATTTGTGGAACTTGGGGTGGATTTCAAAAATTTGGGGTGAATTTTGAAAGGATTTTAGGAATTTGGGGTGGATTTGGGAGATTTCAAAATTTTCTGGGAATTTTTCCTGGGATTCTGATCCCGTTTTTTCCCTTGCAGTGGACGGATGGACCCCCCCCAGTCCAGTTCCAGGCCCAGAACGGCCCCACCACCAGCCTGGCCAGTCTGCTGTGAATTCCAGGGAAACTCCAGGAAAATTCCAGGAAAACTCCAGGAAAATACCCAGAAAATTCCAGGAGAATTCTGGGAAAACGCCACAAAAATTCCCAGAAAATTCCAGGAGAATTCCAGGAAAACGCCAGGAAAACTCCCAGAAAATTCCAGGAAAACTCCAGGAAAATTCCCAGAAAATTCCAGGAGAATTCCAGGAAAACGCCAGGAGAATTCCCAGAAAATTCCAGGAAAACTCCCAGAAAATTCCAGGAGAATTCCAGAAAAACTCCACGAAAATTCCCAGAAAATTCCAGGAAAACTCCAGGATATCCACCAATAACATGGGGAAAAAAAAACCACACCAAAAACTTGGGAAAAGAAACAAAAAAACCTCCATGGAAAAGCTTCTGAATTCCCTCTGGTAGTGAGAAAAAAAAAATGAATTTTCCAGGAATTTCCCAGAAATTTCCCAGGAATTTTTCAGGAATTTCCCAGGAATTTCCAGAGCCTCTGGAGCTGCTTTTCCAGGTGGGAATATCCAGGTGGAATGCCAAGGTTTGAGAATTCCCAGGAAATCAGGAATCATGGATTGGGATTCCCAGCTGAGAGGAAATTCCCATTTTTTGGGAAGGAGGAATTCCAGGATTTCCTGGGATATCCCTCCCATAACCACAGCTCTCCTCACACCTTTTTAGGATTGGGAAAAAATCAGGAATTTTTTTCCTGTTGATCCCAAATTTTTTCCAGCCTGAAGGCACCTGTGCCTTAAGGATTCCCAAATTCCAGGATGAAATTCCAATCCCAGAGTTTTTGGGATGAAATTCCAATTCCAAAGGTTTGGGATGAAATTCCAGCCTTGCCCTCAGCACAAAATTCCCTTTCCCAGTTTTTTTTTCCCAGTTTTTTTCCCCAGTTTTTTTTCCCAGTTTTTTCCCAGGTTAAATTCCCTGTTTTTAACCCTTTTTAAAAAATATTTTTGGATTTTTCACCTGAGTTCTCCCAGAAATCTGGGAATGCTGAATCCCAGAAAAAAAAAAAGCTGGAAATTTTTCCAAGATTCCAGCATTGCCTGGGATGGAATTGAATTCTTTTTCCTGGTTGGAATTACTCCAGATTTTTGGGAAAAGGGGAGGGGGAAAAAAAAACCCTGAAATTCTTGGAGAGAGAAAAATTCCAAATTTCCAAATCCCTGAAACTTCCAAAGTTTTTTGGGAATTTTTAATCCCACCTGGATGGGAAGGAATTCCTTTAAAATTCCTTTAAAATTTCCTCATTTTCATAATTTTTTTTCTCAAATCCCATTTTTTTTCTGGAGCAAGGAATTTTCCACCCAAATTTTCCCCCTGGAATTAATTCCAGAGTTTTGGGGTTTTTTTTGTCCCATTCCTAAAAATTTGGATTTTCCAGGTTTATTTCCCCATGGAAATCCTGGTCCAAAATCTCCTGGAAAACTCCAAAGGATTTAGAAATCCCTTGAATTTTTGGGGATTGAAGATTGGGAGTTTTTTTTTTTTGGATTTTTTTTTTTTTTTTTTTTTTTTTTGGGATTAAGGAAAACCTTTGGAGCTGTTGGGGGAAAAAAAATTCTAAATCCCAAAAAATCCTAAATCCCAAAAAAAAAAAATTTTTTTTTTTTCTTTTTTTTCTTTTTTTTTTTTCTTTTTTGGGGATATTTGGGATCCCACTGGGACAGAACCATCCCAGGAATTTTGGGATCCCAGGATTTTGATCAGGAATGTTGATCCCCATGGAGAACTGGGGGAGTTTTCCAAATTTTGGAGATTTTTGGGAAGCACATTCCCAGTTTTTTCTTCACTCTGGAATCCTTTGGGATCCAACAATTCCTTGGAATCTTTTTCCTTGGAATTTTCCTGGCTTGGGAAAAGTTGAAATTCCCAAATCCCATCCAGGAAATTCAAAATTTTCCCTTCAAACTTTTCTGAACTATTCCAGAATAATCTGGAATTTCAGGACAAACTCAACTCTGGCTTGAAATTTTGGGTTCAAATTCCCAAATTTTGGGATCAAATTCCCAAATTTTGGGCTGGAGAAGCCTTGGGATGATCCCAATCCCAGGGCAGGGACACTTCCACTATCCCAGGTTGCCCCCACCTGGATTTGGCCACTTTTAGGGCAACCAAATCCAGAAAATTTGGGGGAAAAACCTGGAAAAAATTGGGAAAAATCCCAATTCTGGAGAGCTGTGGTTGGAGCTGAATTTTGGGAATTCCAGGGATTTTTTTCCAGGGAATTCTCCTGTGGGAAAAGAGCCAAGGAAGGAGCAGAATTCCCAAAAAAATTCCCATTTTTCCACCTTCAATCTGCCAGAAAAATCCATGAAATCCCTTTGGAATTCCCAGGGTGGGGGTTGGGGCTCCTTGGAATTCCCAAATTCCCAGTGGGAATTCCCAGGCCAATGTACAGAGCTTTTTACCATTGTATATTAAATTATTTAATAGCTTTTTTTGGGAGCTTTTCCTTCTTTTTTTATTTTATTTTATTTTTATCATCATGGAGCAGAGCTGAAATTCTTTGGGATTTTGGAAGAAAATCCAAGATTTTCTCAGATGTTGTTCTTTGAGGATTTTTCTCCTAAAATCATGGAATTCTCTGGAGAAATGACCACAAAATCCTTAAAAATAGAAATTATTTAGGGAATTGTAAAGTTTCATCCAGGATTTCTCCTTAAAAATCCCATCCCTGGTGTAGATAGTGTAAAAAATAAATTTTTTTTTCCTCTGGATCCCATTCCTGACAGCAGGAATCTCTCAGGCACAACAGGAATTGGAAATTCCCAAAAAATCCCCCTAAAATTTCTGAAAATATTCCCCAAAATTCCAAAAAATCCTGCCCCAAATTCCTCAAAATATTCCCCAAAACTTCCCAAAAAATCCCCCAAAATTAATAAAAAAAAAAATCCTACAAAATTCCAAATAAATCCCCAAATCCCCCAAAATTCCTAAAATTTCCTCCTAAAATTCCCAAAATTTCCCCAAAGTCCCTCAAACTATTACCCAAAATTCCCGAAAAAATCACCCCAAAGTTCCTAAAAACTCCCCCCAAAATATCCCCAAAAATTCCAAAAACTCCCCAAATATTAAAAAAAAAAATCCCTCCAAAAATATAAAAAATTTCCACAAAAAATCCTCAAAAGTTTCCCCCAAAATTCCTGACAAAAACCCAAAGTCCCCCATAAATTCCCAAAAAATCCCCCCCAAAATTTCAAAAAAGTCCCTCAAGAACTTCCAAAAAATCCACCAAAAATCCCCCCTAAAATTCCAAGATCTAAAAAAAGAAATCCCTCAAAATCCCCCCCCAAAAATCCCAAAAATTTCCACAAAAAATCCCCAAAGATCCCCCCCAAAAATCCCTGAAAAATTCCAGAAAAATTCAAAAAAATTCCCTAAAAATCCAAATTTTCTGCTTTCTCAGCAAAACTCAGCTGAGGAAAAACTGGGAATTCCTGTTTTGATCCTGGAAGGAATTCCAGGAATTCCTGCCCCCCATTCCCAGAAATTCTTGTTTTGATCCCAGAAGGAATTCCAGGAATTCCTGCCCCCCATTCCCAGCAGGAATTGTGCAGAAATCCAGGACGAATTCCCATTATCCCAAAAATTCCCAACTTTTTCCTGCTGTTTGTGGGCCCTGCTGGAATTCCAGGAATTTCTGGGATTATCCCCAGGCCCCTCTGGATTTTCTATATTAGAAGGATTTTGAAATAAAGTGGAATTTTATTTCTTCTACCCCAGAATTCCTTCAGTTTTTCCTGGATTTCCTGCTTGGAATGGCTGCTCTGGAAATCTGGGATAATTCTGGATTTTAGGGATACAATTGATTTTTTTATTCCCAGGACAGAATTCTTTTTCATGGATTTGACTCAGTTTCATTTCCATGGAAAATTCTTCCTTGTGTCTTTTATTCCCAGATTTTCCAGCAGCTTGCCTTTAAAATTCCAAGAAAATTGAATTAATGAATTCACACGGAAAACTTTGGAAAAAAGGAAATCCAAATCTGTGGGATTAAATCCCTGTGGGAATGATCCCAAATCCCACTGGGAATGATCCTAGAGTTAAATCCTAACAGGAATGATCCCAAATCCCACTGGGAATGATTCTGAGGATTAAATTCCTGCAGAAATTATCCCAAATCCCAGTGGGAATGATCCCAGAGTTAAATCCTAACAGGAATGATCCCAAATCCCAATGGGAATGATCCCAAGGGTTAAATCCCATCAGGAATTACCCCAAATCCCAACAGGAATTAAATTCATGCAGGAATGATACTGAGGGTTAAATCCCATCAGGAATAATCCCAAATCTCACTGGGAATGATCCCAAATCCCAACAGGAATGATCCCAAGGATTAAATCCATGCAGAAATTATCCCAAATCCCACTGGGAATGATCCCAGATCCCAACAGGAATGACCCCAAGGATTAAATCCATGCAGAAATTATCCCAAATCCCAACAGGAACAATCCTGAGGGTTAAATTCCTGCAGGAATGATACTGAGGGTTAAACCCCATCAGGAATGATCCCAAATCCCAACAGGGATCATCCCAGGGGTTAAATCCATGCAGGAATGATCCCAGATCCCAACAGGAATGATCCCAAATCCCAACAGGAATGACCCCAAGGATTAAATCCATGCAGAAATTATCCCAAATCCCATCAGGAATTATCCCAAAGATTAAATCCATGCAGGAATGATCCCAGATCCCAAAGGGAATGATCCCAGGGGTTAAATCCATGCAGGAATTACCCCAAATCCCAACAGGAACGATCCTGAGGGTTAAATTCCTGCAGGAATGATACTGAGGGTTAAATCCCATCAGGAATGATCCCAAATCCCAACAGGAACGATCCTAAGGGTTAAATCCATGCAGGAATTACCCCAAATCCCAACAGGAATTAAATTCCAAAGATTAAATCCATGCAGAAATGATCCCAAATCCCACTGGGAATGATCCCAAATCCCAACAGGGATCATCCCAAGGGTTAAATCCATGCAGGAATGATCCCAAATCCCAACAGGAATGATCCCAGGGGTTAAATCCATGCAGGAATGATCCCAAATCCCAAAGGAAATGATCCCAGGGGTTAAATCCATGCAGGAATGATCCCAGATCCCACCAGGAATTGTCCCAAGGGTTAAATCCCAACAGCAGTGACGCCACCGGGAACGATTCCAGCAGGAGCAGCCGGACAGGACCGGGCAGCTCTGACCCAGATCGGCCCTGAGTCACCGAGCCGGGACCGGGACCTGCCCCGGGACCTGCCCCGGGACCGGCACCGGGAGCTGCCGAGGGACCGGACCGGGACCCATCTCCGTGCCCGGCATAGCCTGGATCTGCGGCTCCGGGACCTGCTCCTGCTACCGGCACCTCATCCCCGGTACCGGCTGGAGCTGCTCCGGCACCGGCTGGAGCTGCTCCGGCACCGGGCCCTGGCACTGCTCCGGCACCGGCTGGAGCTGCTCCGGCACCGGGCCCTGGCACTGCTCCGGCACCGGGCCCTGGCACTGCTCCGGCACCGGGCCCTGGCACTGCTCCGGTACCGGCTGGAGCTGCTCCGGCACCGGGCCCTGCCCTGCTCTCGATCCCGGCCCCTCCTGAGCCCGTTTCCCCCTGACCCCGGTCCCGTCTGGCTCAGCCGCGACTTCCGGCCCTCACCCGGCCCGGCCGCAACCCCGCCCGCAGAACCGGCTCCGCCAGGCCCCCGGTGCCTCCCCCCGCTTCCTCCCGCCGGCCCTCCCTCCCTATCTGCGGCCCCAGCGCGGCCTGCGCGGGCGGATAAGGGCGGCGGGGCCGGGCCCCTCCCCGGGCCGCCATCACCTCAGCCGGCCCCGGGAGGAGCCAGCGCGGCCCAGCCCCGGGGGATCCGGCGGGAGGAGCCGGCCCTGGCCCCGCCCACGCCCCGCCTCTCCTCGCGGGCCGCGCTCTCATTGGCTGCTGGTGGGCACCCGCTGTCTCCTATTGGGTGTTTTACCCGTCAATCAAGTTTAAACCACGCCTCTTTCCTCCCACACGGCAGAGGCGAGGCGCGCACCACGGGGTCGCGCCGCTGATTGGTCAATATACCCGTCAATCAAAAAACAAACCGCGCCTTCCCCTCACAGCTTACTACGTGGGCGGTGCTACTATTGAGTCTTCGCGCTGATTGGCTGCTGTGCAGGCAACCCACCTTTTATTGGGCGGCGCCGCTGTCAATCATTAGTTTAAAGATTAAAAAAAACCCACCCAACGCAGCGCCCCAGGCCTGGGCAGGGGGCGTGGCCGGGCGCGAGGGTGTCCCAAATCTGCCTGGCAACGGGGGGGGTCCCTGGGGGGGGCGCTTGGGGAGGGGGGGGCACAGCGGAGGGGAAAGGGGGGAGAGGGCAGGGCAGGGAGGCGGAGGGGGGGGAGAGGGGCGGGAGGATGGGGGGGGACGGAGAGTGAGGGGGGGGCGGGTCCCCCTGCGCGCGCAGCCCCCCCCGCCCCCCCCTCCTGTCAGTGGCCACCTGAGGGAGCCGCCTCCCCTCCCCCCACGGCCCCAGTCCGGGCCGGGCCCCGCTGAGGAGGAGGAGGAGGCGGCTCTGAGGGGGCTCCGGACAGTGAGTGACACCCGCGCCTCACAAACCCCCCCCGGGGTGGGACGGGGACAAGGGGACACCCCCACACACACACCCCCTTCTCCCTGAGGGGGCTCCGGGTTTGGGGCAATGGAGGGGCGAGGTGGGGGGGAGATCCGGGGTGGGAGGTTTGTGAGGGGAGAAGGGAGCGGGGAAAACCCGATCATGGCGAGCGGGAACCCCGTGAGGGACGCGGGGAATTGGGGTGAGGAGAGCGCGAAAGCGCCGGGGGGGTTCAGGGGGGGGGATGAAAGTGCGGCCGGGTGTGTGTGAAGGGACGGGGGAGGAGAAGAGAGGGGGGTGGAGATAATAAAAAAAAAAAAAAAAAACGGAAAAAAAAAAAAAGAAAGCGAAAAAAAGAAAAGGTTGGGAAGTCCGAGGGGAGGGTGGGCACGGGTGAGGGGGTGCCAGGGAGGAGCGGGAGTGCATCCTGGGAGTTGCCCGATAGGCACAGCCACCAGAGCATGTCAGCAAAGGCGGATTATTGGTGCCAGAGCCTTGGGAAGGCGGGGGAGGGGAGTGGGGGAGGGGACTGGGCCACCACCAGGGCCACCGGGGCCACCAGGCCACGGCTCGGGGCCGGCCGGCAGCGCTGAGGGAGCCCCGGGCGGCCCCGGGGACAGCGGCGTCCCCCCGGTGAGCGACGGGCCCGCGGCCGCGCTCCGGAAACACGGAGAAAGTTTCGGGCACGGAGGCG